>NC_021162.2:352735-408899 GCF_000331145.2 Cicer arietinum
ATAACTCTGAATAATAATAAATCGCTAATAACTCTGAATAATAAATCGCTAATAACTCTGAATAATAAATCGCTAATAACTCTGAATAATAAATCGCTAATAACTCTGAATAATAAATCGCTAATAACTCTGAATAATAAATCGCTAATAATAAATAAGTCTGAATACGTCGCTAATAATAACTCAGTGTCAATCATCTAATAAATATATAAATCGCTAATAAATAAGTCTGAATAAGTCGCTAATACAATAAGTCTGAATAACAAATAACCCACGAATAATAAAATAAGTCTGAATAATACAACTATGATACTACTGATAATCTCCTCCTCTAGAAATATATAAAGCTCTCTCCAATAAGACACGCATCTCATCTTCAGGACCACCCATATGCAAATCTAAACTCTGCTGTATAAGACCACCAACTGCGTGACACCGTGTACAACTAGTATCGGGACCAGCATCATGACTAGGACCAGCATCAGCATCATAACTAGGACCAGCATATGCAGCAACATAAGGGATCATCCGAGGATGAGATATCCTATAATACCACTGGATGTATCCCTCAACACACTCATGTGGATATGCAGCTGGATGCAATCTAGCTCGAAGTGATCGTACATAATTCCGGTACATACTCCATTCAACGTCGACATCACGTGCAACAAGCATCGGTGGTGTAGGAGGAATGTGTTGAGTATACCCAAAATGTCGTATGCACCTCTCGGGTAAATACGGAACCATCGTGAAACACCAACGAATGCATCCTGTAAATAATGACACAGACTGAAATCGTGTCACAGCGTTCTGATCGTAATCTGGTGCCCAGATAATATCCGTATCCCTCAAAGCATCCAACTTTGCCCTGTAATATGCCACATTCCCAGATGTTTGTTTTGCCGTCCAACGAAACATCCGTGGCATCGAGGAAATATGCTCATCCATATCCCGTTTACAAATATCAGGGAAATGTTCATAAATCCAAGTCTGTAAATAATTGAAATGTAGTAAAATTATTAAGGTGATGAAATAATTAAAAAAATAATGATAAGTATAATAAATATAATAGTACCTGAAATAAAGACAAATATCCTCCAATCTGTTTGGTTGCAGGCAATGTACTGTCTCTAAGATAGTCATATAGCACAACAAGTGCAGCCGGTCCCCATGCCCATTTACCACAACTATCCAGATCTTGAAACAGAAAGAGATATTTTGCAGATACAAGTGTAAAACTTTTATCCGCAAGAATGGTACATCCTACCAAATGAAGTAGATATGCCCTAGCTGCACAGTCATATCTTCGTTCATGAAGTTTCTTATAAAATACCTCTTTCAACCACTCAAAACTATACGAAGCCCCTCTATTGGTCCTAGTCTCAGTGACAGCTTCATCATATGTAACCCCCAACAACTCAACAGCAGCAGCAATTGCCAAATCTTCATTGACATTTGCGGGAGGTGTGAAAAACTCTCCAGTACACGGGATGCTCAAAAGACCCCTGACGTCGTCAAGAGTAATAGTCATTTCACCGAATGGCAGGTGAAATGAACTAGTCTCTGCGTGCCATCTCTCAGCAAAAACAGATATCATATTACCGTCAATCATATGCAAACTACATCTTCTCAGAGGACGTAATCCAGATATATTAATCAAATGATCTATTTGAGCAGGTAAATGATATCTAATATCAATGAATTTATCTTGCTTTTTGCCATTCGAAACAACTTTCAAGTTTTGGACCAAAATTCTGTTTTGGGGACCAAAACTGGGGAGAAACAAAATGGAAGGACTACTTTCGTGATTCAACTAAAATAGGGGGACCAAAACTATAATTAAGCATTTCTTTTAAGACAACACATAATTTACCAAATTTATTTATCAATTAAGGGGATTGATAAACATTGAGATCATTCAAAAATAAATAATTTAAAATTGAAACGTTATGGTCAAATCACAATTATCAATAAGAATAGTACAATAAAAAAAACACGCTAACGATATATATAAATATTTCAGAAGTCAATGAAAAGCAATCAAATTAAAATTTTAATTCTAACAATTAAATTAATTTCTTTTACATATTGTCTGGTTAGGAATAAGTATGTCTTTAATCTCAATCATCTAAAAAAATAGGGTTATATAGTTTTAGTCCTACTAAATTTTCAACATTTTAATTTTAATTCCTGTAAAATAAATATATAATTTTTAGTTCTACAAATTACTATATGACAAAAAGTTTTAGTCCTTTAAAATATAAGAAGAAATGCTAACAAATGTCATTGGGACACTTTCCTAAAAACACTTGTCAGCACGATTCTTAAAATATAATCAATGAAGTTTGTTATCTTTAAAACTTTAATTAGGGATTTGACTCAACAAAAATATGATTTCGAAAAAAATCCGTCATTTGTCTTTGTGAATGCTACACTTAAACCGGAAAACAAAAAATGTCACACTATTATGACGAATAAATCAACATCATACTCACGACGAAATCATAAATAAATAAATAAATAAATAAATAAAATCAATAAACACTAATATTATTAAGTTGAATATTTTTTAATAAATAAAAGTTAAATATCTTATTTCGAATTCAAATTTAAAACTTTATAATATATATGTGAATTTTAAATACAATTGACAACTCTATCTAAAAAAAAGCGCAAGAATTTTGAATGATAATTCAAAACTCCATCTAAAAGTATATACTTAGACTGTTTAAAACTTCGAAGCATGTACTTATTTTTATTTTATTTTATTTTTCTGTGTGATATTATAGCACTATTTTTATTGGACCTTTTGTCCTTTTCTGTTTTAACCTTTTCTTTTTAACAATGTATTTTAACCTTTCTAAGTTCAACTTTAATTAGGCGGAAGCATTTTTAATACCGGTTCCATTAAAAACCTTACTTGCTTCCTTTTTTTGTGTTCACACCAAACTATAAAATGATCTTGAAATTTGAGCTTTTAAACTTTCATTTCAGAAAACAAAATACTACTACATTCCCTTCCCCACTTCCATTTTAATTGTTAATTTTGTGATAAAAAATCATTTTAATTTATAAGTTGTTTTTAAATTTTAATATAACATAATTTATTTAACTAGCATATGGTGCTGAATTAAAGAGTAGCATATGGAACTTCTTCAACACATCCTCAACATATTTCCTTTGATGACAATAGGTATTTCTAGACTACATTTCTATAGAAAATAAGACAAGCTCCTAAGAGCTGACTACTCAAACATCATATTGTTCTTGAAGTTATTCATATTCACTAGTGCAATTAAACTTTGTTACATCGGTTTCTATGTACATGTTAGATCAGTTGCTTGTCTGATCTAACATCAAGTGTTGTAATAAATAGTTAATTATTAAATCGGCTAAAATGACAGATGTAACAAGTCAAAATTCAAAAATAATTTATTACATCAGTTAAATTTGAACCAATCTAACAAGTCAATTCAAAATTGATTATTACATCGGTTAAATTTGAACCAATCTAACAAGTCATATTCAAAATTTAACTAAATTTCATACTTCCTTCATTATAGCAATTATAAAATCAACTAAATATCAATTGCATCGTAGCATCGTCACAACAAATAAGTAGAACCAAAACACTAATGTAACTATAGACAAAATCAAATTGAACATGCTCGGACCCAAGGAGTCACATGATGGCACCAACTATGTTGACAATACATTATACTTAACATAAAAACACAAACAAATCACAAGTCTGAGTATACATAAAAGATAGTAATAATATTAATAATCAAGATTAGCACAAAAAGATTCATATGAATTAACACAACCAAATCACTTGAATGATTACTAGTATTCGTCGTCCCTAACCAAAGATTTCATTGTCTGCTGCAAGCATGAAATCTACACAACAATTTAACTCATTAGCGCCCAAGAAATCATCACAAAGCTGAATGAAACACCTATTTAAAACTCTAACCAATAATTAACATTTACAAAACACAATGAATAATAAAAAATTATCATAATAACTCAAAAATAAAAACATACAACAAACAATTTTGAAGCCAGAAGCAGAAACTTTACCTGTAGAAGCAGAAACTTTCGACGGCGTGACACATTATTTTCTTTGGTCCTTGTCACCATTTAACCTATGAGCAAATCATATATACATACTCATTAATAATTGTCCCGGTAAGGCGTCAACAAAGTCAAAAAAATGAAAGCAAAAAGCAGAGTATATATCCAACAAAATAGTCCTGGCATGTATTTCTTGGGTGCCAAATGCCAATAGTCCACCTCCATCTAGCAATATAGAAATAGAAACAGAAAATATGATGACCCCACAAAGATATTTCGACTTTTCATGATGTTTGATGTTTCTTTTTGCTACTGGTTTCCACGTAAAATAATATGCATAGCAGGAATACATTCACATTTATTACTTTTAAAGAATATATGTGATTTCATTGGGCATGTTTTTCTTTCTTTTTCAGTGGAAACGTTTCTACTTTCCTATCACATTTTGAGTATAAATTTTAATTTAATACAATACCATCCATGTCCTAAAAATAAAATTTCCATATGTTGAAGGGCTGCTATTACCTACCTGCCATGCAAAACTTAGCAAGGGCTATTCTTCATTTGTTAGTCCAAATCTTCAAAAGATGTATTGTTTCTTTGCTCGATCTGTCGCGCATTTCTAGCACGTCTTTGAGGTTGCTTCAACAACTTGATTATCTCATATATTCTGATACTTTGACCAGAGTAAAGGCAAAGGTCAAGTGGAGTTAAACCATCATGAGACAAACAAAAGAGAAATTGAATCTCTTTTGAATATGTAAAAGAATTTGAACACTCGATCACTGCTTAATGGTTTTTCTAATTTTATAACTAAACAATAGACAAATATATGCATATACCAACTGACACTGAGTTGAAGAAAACTATATGCTCCAAAGTGTGAATGCCAAATCCATATGAAGAATTACAAGTTTAGGGGTCCCAGAAAAAACAGACATATTAACCAAAATCAAGTCAGAAAAAGCTAGTTTGACGTTACTATCCAAGTAGAACTCAACTATCCATCATACCTTGCCATGTCCTGCTAGATCCTTTAATCAACTGCTTGGATTGGCGGATTCTATAGATAATGACAATTACCATAGCCAGTAAGATGATGATACCAAGAGCAAGACATACCTCACAATCCTCTTGATTTTGGAATATAAGGACGACAAGGTACACAAAACATCACAAACCATGTACATTAGCATCATTTACTTCAACATAAATGGGTTACCCGACAGAATAAACACAAAATATCAAGCACAAAACTCTTCATAGTTAGACATACAGAGACACAAGGTTCGACAACTGTTTGATCTCTAGTGGAATGTTCCCCGAAAGTTGTTGAAGGACATATCACTAGAGAAAATATAAATCATTATGAACTAATTAAACCCCAAGAAAAAAAAAACTTAACAAGACGTTGAAAATTCAATCGTTTAGATCAGAAAACATCAACAAGACTTACATAATTTGTATGCTTCTGAGATTGCCAAATTCAGCGGACAAGGGACCATCAAGATGATTATGACTCAAGTTCCTGCATTTATAACATTTTAAAATACACTAATTCAGTAACAAGACACCGCAAGGAGGCCAATCTTTCAATTTCAATACTTCAGGCCACTTAAGCCAATCCAAAAAACGTTACTAGTGTTAAAGAAACTAGGTTGCCTGTTATCACAACCCTCAATTAATTACCTTACTAGCTGCTAGTAATAATAAAAGAGAATAAAAACAAAGACAAAGTAAAAAAACACTCAAACCGATTTTATGAGTTCCAATTTTATATCATATTAAGATTATCAATAGTAAAAAGAGTATAATCAATAAATTCCTGGTGTGAAATAATTAAATTAATGACCTTTCAATTACGTTTGACTGAAAAGCTTCTAAGAAACTAGACTAATCTATAGTTCAAAGAAATTTTATTATTTCAGAGGTGTTCTTAGCACAAGATTCCACTCCTATCTTATGAATGAGAACAATGAATATTGTCACTATCTTTATCATCAAGTATGAGTTTAACTCCATTATACTTAAAAGCATTTACCACATCCTAAATCTTGGTTTGCTCTTAAATCTTTTCTTCTGTACTTCTTTATTTACATTTACATGAATACCTCCTCCCTGTCCTTCACTAAGACCCTCAACTTTGAGCCACCTGGCCAATACTTCCCCAACAACAACAACTACTTTTGCATTGCAGGACCGGCCACACTCAAGGGACTGCTTGATGTCGTGTTCTGCAACGGATGATGTTGCTACTATTCGTCCACAGTTTCGATATATCACGTTTGCAGTAATGTACTTTATTGATATGAACAATCTCAACACATACCGCTTCGTTAAAGCCATTCTTCAATCATATGATAAGTGGATTGAAAATCAAGCACATAAATCAATTTCAACAAAAGGAGAAAGAAAAAAACATAAGGAAAAAAAAATGAGCACATAGCTCATGTCACCCATATTAGTAGAAAAGGAACTCAACTACTCAATGCCATTAACAGAATTGAAGAATTTTACATATCATTAACATAAAACTATCACTCATATTAAAAACATATGCTCCATTCAAGTTAGAAAATTTCAATATAGAGTCAACAACAACATCAAACATAACAAAGTAATAAAGGGTCATCTTCTTTGATTGCTTTCTCAGCCACAACCTAAGGCAAAGATTGAATTACACGGCAAAAATAAAACAATATTTGTTTCTAAAAAGCAGAATTTTTTATGTGTCTATATCTAGGAAAGGGGTCATGAAGGAAATAATATAAGAAAATCTACCTTCACCCGCATCTTAGTGCTACCAGTCTCTTGTTCCTGAACAATTCTAGCATTTGAATTGAAACTATGATTACACATGTCAGTTAGAGGGATCATCATGGGTGTGTCAAAGTTCATCCCATTTGATTGCTTGTTACCATGTAACCAAAAACTACTAGTGTTCAATTAGAGGTAGAATCTCAATTTTTCACAAAAAATTACTAGTGTTCAATGTCAACCAACAAAAACTGATATAGTCATTTGCAACAGATAGAAGAACATACTCTACAAATGAGGTAGAGCCCTTATTATGTGCACCCTTTATCTTGAGAATAGAAGTAACCAAATTATAAATCTTAACATTCTCAAATGAAGGAATCTTCCTTCCTCTTGCAAATTGAGGACCATGTCCAATGAAAATGCTCCTCATGGACAAAGAAGAATAGTCATAACCATATAATCAGCTACATTCTTGTCGCTTCATTTTCTTCTGCTCAACCTTAAGAACTTTTTCAATCAAACCAATGATAGGAAAAATCCAATAGCTCGATGCATAATGACGCCTACAAGGTAAATTTTTCTTAAAATACATTCTCAATTGTTTCCACTCACAACTTTCCCCAAACTCAACCCTTCATTCATCTTCGCAACTACATCTAACGATTCATAACCAGAAATTGGATGAATCGCAAGTACCAAACTATATGTAACAACCCAATTTTCCAATATATCAATCCAAGACACTAAATCATCAAGAAACATCAATTTTTATCACAAGAACCAACCATTCCATGATCACCTACAATAATAATACTAAAATCTTCAACAACAAAAACCTCTTTGTTCCAAACTACTAATCAACCTACCTATCATTTATAGATAAAAGTGATTATATGTTATAAGATTAAGTTCTTAATTAAGTTATTTATCCAATCACAACAATATTTTGATTTCTCTCATCAAAATGAAAAAGTATAAAATATATTTTTTCTATACTATTTCATAAAATTCAGTCCTAAACGGTTAACTATAAATTGTACCTGGTGAAGAAGAGGAACATACTGCAAATTCTTAATATCTTCCCAAGAAAAGAAAATAGGAACAATGTAAGACTGTGGAAGATTACTTATATACGGCCACCAAAAAGATCCAAGTTTGTCCCTTTCATGAAGAAGCTTCAAACCTAGTTTCATTGCCCATTGTTCATCTGCCAAATGCTACCACAATATCCAATCAATTCAACTTGTTGAAATTCAAACAATACAAATTAAGTTAATAATGAAATTAAAAATAGAGAAATAAAATTTACCGGGAACGTGGTTGGTGAATTGAAGTAGGAGAGAGTCGGAATCGGTGAAGTGTAAAGGAATGTGTTGAGGTAGAACAATTAAGTCAGTGTCGATTGGGATTTCTTCGTAAACGATTAACCCTAAACTGTTGGAAGAGTCGAATTGTGATATCCCTAAATTTAGCTACAATTGTCTATCTCAGTATGTATTTGTAATTATTTTGGCGCGTTTGCGGGAGGAGAGTCTCGAAGTAGAAATGGAGGGAGAGAGAAGAAAGGTCAGATAAGGAGAGGAATTCATGAGGAGATACTCGACTTCCATTTTAGATAGCTGAAAGATGAAGGACGAAGAATGGCTTCATGTGCTTCACGTTCGTGCTTGTTTTCTAAGAGATTTTTTTTAAATGCTTCTTAGATCGGTCTAATATATCTGATCTAATAAAATTTGTGATAATAATAAATTTGTCATATTAGAACAGATCAATTAGAATAGATTTAACAAAGTTTACTATAATAACAAATTTGTCACTGTCTTTTTTTTTGTGTACAACTTTTTTAATTTTTTAATGTGTATGTTAGAACGGTTCAATTAAAACCGATCTAACAAAGCTTTACCATAATAACAAATTTGTCACCACCTTACTAATTACATTGGATGTATAACAACCGATCTAATATCGACGATGTAACAAAGTTAAAATGCACTAGTGATTGTTTGTGGTCAATAAGAGATCATCCACATGCAAACATAGTATTATAATGGTCTCTAATCTCTGCAAAAAAAAAACCTCTTGCCACCAGTCTTTCCTTATACATGGAAATTTCACCATTTGGTAAACACATTTCATATCAAGAGGCTTCTTCTTATTCTTCTCAATTGCCTTTATTTTATCCTTCATAGCTGCCAACCAATTTTTATCATTTATGACACAGGTTCTTCTTCTACCATTGTACATCTTTGTTATCTCTCCTATTAATTAACAATTATAAAAGAAAAACAAAATGGATAATTTTTTTAAAATTAATGCTGGGAAATTTTTCATTAATCAAAGTAGCACAAGCTACAATATTAAGCTCTTAACATTAAAGTTAGTTTATAGAGATGGGAATAGGTTAGACTTTGAAAGGTTTGACATACGATTAAATTTTTTGGTCTAAGTTTAGCCTACGATTTATTATAAACTTTTTTTTCAGTTTGGTCTTACCTTTTTAAAATGTCTAATCTGATATGAAAGCATATTTAAAAATTTATTTCACATTATAAATCATCTAAATAGTATTTTTTTTTTAAATAGCCTAAACTAGACCTTTATATATAACAAATCAAATAAAATCATACCTAGCAAATATGCAATAACCTTCCAAAAAAAAATAAATAAACAAAATGAACTCATAATTAACAAATATAAAATAACAAATACTAATATATATATATATATATATATATATATATATATATATATATATATTTGAACTCATAATTAGCAAATGTAAAATAAAAAATATTAATATTAATAATATATATATATACCAGCACCAAATAGATTTTTTTTTTAAATTTGAGTCTGATCTATTTAAATAGATTTTTATAAAAAATATAAACTTAATTTTTTTATTGAATAGGTGAGACCAGACAATAAATAAGTCAAATATAAGTCTAGTTTATTTTCACCTCTATTAACTTATCAAGTGCATAAAAAAAACAAATAAATGATAATTAATATTATAGTTTTATTTTTTTTATATGGGCGGCTAAACCCGGCAGAAATCGTGTCTAATAAAGAGTTTTTAGTAAAAGGACTAAATTAAAATTATTAATAAAATTGAATATACATTTGCTTTCTCTCAAGTTGTTAATGACAATGTTTTACATCTAATGGACCACTGATGTAAATGCAGGATTATCCTCAACATGGATAATCGGGGAACCATTTCACACACAATGACTAGTCTATATATAATAATTAAGTTTGAATCCGTCATTATACAAATGTAGCATGATGTCTTCTTCGTTTTGAAGATTTTTGGTGGATTCTCCCGTCTAATTAAAACAATACATTAAACATAACAATATCTAAAAATATGTCTCAAGTTGTTAATGACAATGTTTTACATCTAATGGACCACTGATGTAAATGCAGGATTATCCTCAACATGGATAATCGGGGAACCATTTCACACACAATGACTAGTCTATATATAATAATTAAGTTTGAATCCGTCATTATACAAATGTAGCATGATGTCTTCTTCGTTTTGAAGATTTTTGGTGGATTCTCCCGTCTAATTAAAACAATACATTAAACATAACAATATCTAAAAATATGTCCTATTTGAATTTCTCATTTAATAATATACTATATTTTGAATCATTAATATTATTACTAATTAATATTTTTATGCTGTTTTATTTGACTTCTTATTTTAATAGTCAACTTTTACGATTTATTTAAATTCTCCTCCAAAAAAAACATTTACGAGTTATTTGTAACATGTAATTTAAGTAATTTAAGAGTTAACATTTATTTATATATTTTTTTAATTTTTATTAAAAGCATTTTTGAAATGTTTTATTTTGAAAACAAGTATTTTTAAATAAATAAAAAGTTTAAATTTTTTTGAAAATGTTAATTATTATTTTTTTGTAAAGAGGCAAGTCCAAAAACAAAATGTTATTCATAGTTATTTTAAAGTTATTAGTTATAATAAGTAAGAATGTAACAATCAACATTTGCATTTTTTTTTTTTACCATAAAAGAGTTTGTCCCCACTAACACGTCTAGAATGCGTTGTGATGATCCAGAAAGGTTGAAGTTGAATAAAGGTTATCGAGAATAACGTAGAATTTCCACGTAGCGCAGTTATATACAGGGGTATTTTGGTCTATTGGAAATAGAAGTAGAAGAAAACGAAAGCGTAGAAAAGTAATACCATTATTACCAATGGAATTGGCGTATAAGAAGAAACGCGTTTGTTTGGTCTAAATTATTTATTTATTTGAGAGTTGAAAAAAAAAGAGTTGTTAGTTAAGAATTGAGAATTGAGAATTGTTGTTAGGTTTGGAAGAGAATGGGAAGAAAAGAAGAGGAAGTGGTGGTTGGAGTGCCCGTTTATGAAAGGGGAGGTATACCGCCTAACGCGATTGTCGGAGATCCGAAAGGGATTCCAATCCAACAGACTATTTACAGAGACACTCCTGCTCCCTTCAACTGCCCTTACTGCTCCAACACCTCTCTCACCACCCTCAGGTCTTTTTCATACATCTTTTTTCATTTCATTTTTAGGATTTATTTATTCATAACTATATCTTGATGCAGATCGAAGCCTAGTTTGGCTGCTTTCATTGGATGCTTGATGCCAATGATGCTTGGAGTTTGTTTTCTTTGTCCTTCAATGGACTGTCTCTGGCATAAATATCACTACTGTCCTCAATGCCATCAAAAAGTTGCTGAATTTCATAAATCAGATCCCTGTGCTGTCATGGATCCACCACACTGGACACAGGAGAGCTTTGCATTCACTTCATAGTAATACTCTGTTATTTTATTATCTACCTGCCTACATACATATAATTGAATCTGAATTGTGTCTTTCAAATTAAACAACGAAACAAACCACTTTGGCTTTCTCACAAACACCATATGGGCATACTAATTTATATTTTCAATTCTAAACTTTAGTTCAGATATTCATTCACAATCATAAATATTTTTGCCTAGAGACTTAAATTAAGAATTCATACTCATGGGATTTGAATTCACTGCATTCAGCCAACACTGATCAAAGGGGGTTTGGATTTTGGGGGTTACCGCCACCGTGCGGTGATCCACCGTGAGTATTTCAATGAGTTAATTAATCAATTATTTATTTGCGTTGGTTGTGGTAGTTACCGAAACCAAAGTGTGCATAAAAAATTGATTCTCATCGTTATTTTACTCTTGAATTTATTTTCCTAAACTCTTCATTTATTCTTCTTTACAAAATATAGTTAGTGTTCTTGTTGGAGAAATTAGACACATAATCATTACAAATAATAAAACAACAATAAATATAAGCATCAAATAAACTTTATTAAGAATAAAATAAAATTAGAGAACACTATAAATTATCCATCTTTGGCTGTCGAGCATGTAATTTTATGTATAATTTGAAAGTGTTTAGAGACAAAGGGAATAGAGATATGGTTGTTTTAAAAGAGGAGAGGAAAGAGATTTTAATTAAATTTATATATTTTGGTATATTTTCCGGCAAAAAGATATCTAGAAGAGATTTTATTCTTCTCTTCTCTTTAAAAGCTGAACAGAATAAATATTATTTAAAATATTTTATCCCCTTCAATCCCTCCAACCAAACATATCCGAAAAGTATTTTACCACCAGAGGTAAATTACTTAATATAGTTTATCTCATAACCAATACTCTCGAACACACAACAATTACTAACATTGCACATGAACTAACAAGGGCATACAAAAATGACTAAGATAAAATAAACTAAATATAACAGTTTTATCAAAAACATGACTATTAAAACATAGAGAATATAACCAACATATATTGAGTCGTGAAAGGGATTAAATTGCCTAAATCCAACTCCAAATCTCTGCAGGAAGAAATATCCATATTTAGTGTGACAATTAAGATTTAATTCAATAGAAGAACTTATAAGTAAAAACATAGAAAATGTATAAGACCACTTGATTATTATGATTATGATAATGATATTAAAAATTAATCATAAATATCGTAGTGATTTCTAACTTAATAAATGTATTTTTTTTTATAAAATAAAATTTAGATGAGTTGAGTTCTAGAAGCTCATCAGGGTCAAGGCAGACCTCAAAGTTCAAATAGTGTTGATCACTCACTAATGAGGTCCTCACATCGGTAACTTTGCATTGAAATTGAAATTTGTAAGAATTTTGATTAGTGTCAACATGGTATGTGTTAACAAAATATTAATAAAGTTTAGGTTTTATTGAGAAATAAAGTCATTATTCCTTTTGTGCAACTTATTATGTTGGTGTTATAGTTGTCTAACCCGCTCACCACTACTTCTAAATTAGAAGTTCTAAATAAAAGTCTCAAAGCTCCCTCTCCTCTCTTTGATTTGTAGAGTACTTGTGTGGTGCACTAGTCAATTAAAAAAACTTAATAGAAAGTCAAAGTGATTATGTGGGATTTTTTCTCCAACTTATTTTTCTACTTGTGGAACTGAGTGATGAGACCTTTTTTCACATACCATGAAATTTTTTCATACTATATATTATTAGAGAGAAAAATAAAGATAAATGACATTACATATTATTCGATTGCATTATGAAATATGTAAATTCATTAAAACAAAAAATACACATTGCCATCAAGTAGTATCATTTTTAATTAGCTATTTGTTTCGGTTGGATTTTTGCATTCAGGTAGATTGTTGCACAATGCCATTTGCTCTACCTTCATACATAGTTTGCAAAAGTCATTGATATCTATAGCTATTGTCATTTGAAAAGAAATAACATTAATAGAATTATGGTGGATCTTTGAGTCTTGTTGACTATAATTCGAATGGCAACATGTGAGATTAATGGACCGTTTCATTTAATGCATTACGTTAATGTGGTGTTTGTTGGACCACCCTTTGAGTGTGTAACATTGATCGTTTTATATCAACTTACATTTCATAAATTAATGACCAAATATGACATAGGAAAGGTTAAGTTGATGGGAACACTTTATCTTAGTGAAATTGTTAGTGGAGGGAGTAGCAACTATTTAATCTAATAAATGTGCATAATTATTTGGAGAGTTTAAAAGACAATTTGAAAATATAGTATAGAATTTCAAAATATCGATTAGGTAATGCTTAGAGTTTGACATGGAATAACGAGAGGAATAAAATAGAACGATGCCTTACTCATATTATACTTATCTAATTTAATGTTCTTTTTTTGGTTTGCAGGTAAATATTGACCGATCTAAAAATTGTAACCTAGTAGAAACAAATTTATATATTATAAATATTTTTATAAAAATTGAATGCATAGAATTAAAAATTGTAAAGACATTATCATAAAGTAAAAAGTTGGAGATTATAAAAAACTATACAATTATATATTCCTAAATTGAGGGTATCTTAACATCTACAAATCACAATTTCTCTTTACATGAATTCATATTTTGAAATTTGTATTTAGTAAAATTAAAATAACTGCAGATATTTGAGAAAGAAAAAAAAATGAAATATATCTTTTAATTTAACGTCACTAATACTTAACAATAGAATTATTAGTAAATTGTCTTTTTTTGTCTCTAAAAGTTTTTCTTTATTTTAACTTTTTTTAGTAGTAACTTTTTTTAATACTATATAAATATATGTTTCTAATCTCTACATATATTACAAAATCATTCAACAATCATATATTCTATATGGTTGGACATTTAATTTTTCTCAAAGCTCGTTGTAAGAAACTCATTTCAACTGTTGTAGTTGTCGTACATAAAATTAAATTAAGGTAACTTCCTATAATAGATTTTTTTTTATTGAAATCCATCTAATATGATTTTTTTTAAATGAAGTAAAGAGAAAATTATTTTAAATTAAAGTGATATTAAGAATTATTTTATTACTATTTTCAAAAAATTTGAACTATATCAATTAAAATTAAAATTATAAGACTAAACTCTTACTATTAACTAACATCTCTTGAATGTAAAATATGATCTTTTATTTTCACAAACATTAAAAAAAAAAACACTTTATTATGGGGTCAACCCTTAATTATTAAGAGAACAGAAATAGAATTATTAAATAATTAATGCAAACAATTGAAGGCAGGTGCCCCAATTACATGTACATGAATTCGTCTCTGCCCTCTTGTCCCAGTTATAAAATTAATGAATCTATCATTTGAAAACTGAATGTTTTTATAAATATATTTTTTTAAGAAAGTATGAAACATTAAATATATTCGTTATTATAATATATATATATATGCACTCACTTCCCTATATAGTTATGAGTGTTAGGTTAATTAATATGAGTTTAAGGGAAATAGTAATGCTGTCAGACTTAATAGCATTATAGAATATAAAATATATCTAATGAAGCTTAATTAATACTGCATATGAAATCCATTATAAGCGTACTTGGGCTGAGATGTCAATATAGTGGCAAGGGCTTAATATTTGATATTTAATTGTATAATGGTGATAAGTACGACCGTAATTAATAATAATATACTATATTATTATTTAAAATGTCAAATATAAGTAAACTCTATGATAATCGAGTAAGACATTTTTTCATTAAAAAATTAAATATATTCGTATACATCAAAAGTTGCTTTTAGTAGCGGGAAAATATTAAGGAAATAAAATACATGTTTTAATGAAAAATATTACTTTTTATAATTTTAAAGTCTAACTTACAAATATATATGTAAAAAAAGTAATAAGAGCTTGTAAAAAAAAAAGAATGAAGATAGTGTAGTGTATCTTGGAAAATCCCGCACACATGCATCTAAAATTTTATATTGGAACACACAAAATAAAGGAATAAGAAAGCACACGAAAATTTATGTGGTTCGATACGTCTTGTTTATGTTTACGATAATACCTCAATAATTAAATTCATATTATCTCAAATAAGAATACAATGATTTACAATTCACCCCAAATTGTGTATCACTATACAAACCGTCACACTCTAAAAGATACAAGAAATGATAACACTCACACTACAAGAAAAATAAATAAATAAGATTATCTCAAGTGTTCTCTCTCACACATACTTACTCTTAGATAAGATAATAAAACACTTTACAAGACTCCCATTTTATAGAATAAGAGTGTGACTTCTTCCCAAAAAAATATTAAATAAGGTCAATTTATTTTTACAATTTCAATTACCTCTAGAAACTTTTATAGTTCATTCTTGAAAGCTGAATTTGCATGTTCCATTAGTCAAATTCTAAAACCTTGGAATATTATTCCCATTTTTCCATGCATCGAAATTCCATAATTTGAAATTTGAATTGATTTCCAACAAATTCCCCCTCAATTAAAATTTCCAAATTTTAACACTATCTAAAAATTTCACTTTATTTTCACCACTTGTCTTCCAAAAAGATTGTTCTTCTAAGAAGCAAATATTCTTTTCAGTTTTCTTCTCTCGCAACACCAAGCACCTCCCTTTGTACACCTTGCAACCCCATTTTGAACCAACCAATTTGTACCCCTATGACATCATCTCCCCAAAGAAATCATATTGGCAGTAGTAAACGGTACATACATCACATTATAGAAAGTTTGGATGGCACCATTATGAAGCTTTACACTCACACTTCCAATGCCTTCAACCTTCATTTAATCACCATTTCCAAGCACAATATGACCAAACTCTCCATTAGTCTTCAAGTAGTCAAACATTTTTCGATCTCAACAAATGTGCTTTGCGGTGGCAGAGCATCACCTATTTTGATTTAACAACCTCCTTAGTTGTTGCTAAGAACATATCATCATCATCTTCTATTGTCCTTGCCACATTGGTTTGGGATAAGCCATCATCTTTCTTCATTCCTTTTAATTTTTTCAAGTCATCCCTCATTTGTGCACATCTTGTATGCACATGACCTATCTCTCTACAATAGAAACACTTCACATTTCTCATATCACGTTGTGGGCGTGATTGAGACTTCGATCTTCCTCTTGACTCACCTTGTTTTCTTGAGTGATTCCTCCCTCGCCCAAATCCCTCCACTGTTATCCATCATTGATATTCTCATTTCTCATCATTATCTCATTTTCACATAAAGCAATGGTCACCCCATCTAACTTCAATGTTGTCCTCCCTATAAGCAAAGTTTGGACCAAAGATTTGTAACACTTTGGTAATGACGCCAACAAGACCAGCACTTGTTCCTCGTTAGATATTATATCATATGTATTCAACAATTGACATACTAGTTGGTAGATGATGAACCTTCATAAGTCATTGTTTTTAATCATTTTGAGTCAATTGTTTAGCTTATTTCTTTCAATTTAATATTCGTTTTAGAGTTACTTTGAATAAATGTTCATTCCATAAAATAAGGTGTTTATTGAAGATGCAAACACGTGAAAGGGGTTGAATTGTGTTTGTCTAAGTTTAATCCTTTTTTAATTATTTATTCAAGAATTGTTTTGGATTTGGTTATTTTCTTATAATAGAACCAATAGCAACTAAACTTACAGAAATCAGAGGCAACAATTAAATAAAGAGTGTAGAAGTAAAATGACACAAGCAAATTTATCCTGGTTCACCACTAACTAGATAATAAAACTCTTCACGAGACTCACTTTTTATAGGAGAAGAGTGTTACTTCTTCCAAAAAAAAAAAATATTTAAGAAGGTCAATTAATCTCCACAATTTCAATGACCTCTAAAAACTCTCAATTCATTCTTCAAAGTTGAATATGCATGTTTCAATGATCCAATTCTGAGACCTTTGAATATTCTTCTCTTTTTTTCCATGAATTGAAATTCCACACTTTAAATTTTGAATTGATTTCCAACATAATATACTTTCACTCACTTAGTAAGAATAATAGCTAAGTGCATTTAATTATTTTTTTTTATAATAAAAAAGAAAATAGATTTACTAATGCACCTCTAATTATAATAGTCATTTCCTCACAGGATTTAAGAAATAGTTTATGGGTATTTTTGGATTAATAAAAAAAAATTATTCAAGATTAATTATTTTAAATGTAGTTAACATTTTCTTGAGTCAAACAAAATCTAAACATTTTTTGCTATAAGGAAGTAGCTACTATACCAACATTTAGTTATACAACTTTTACATGAATTAGCCTAGTAAAAAGAAACTTTTACATGAATTAATGTCAATTAAGTTCAACCTCTCTTTTCATAAGAAAGAAAAAAAGAATCAAGTTAGACCTCAAGAATGAATGTCTACGTTTTGTTTTAAGCTAATTACTTTTCTACAAGCCAAACAATATTTAATTTAAAAAATCCAAAAATAAAAATGTTCTGTTGACAAAAATAATATTTAATTTTTTAAAGAATTGAATGTACAAAATTTTAAAATGAAATTTTTATATTTAATATCTTAAAATGTGACCTCAGTACAAAGTTAGCTTTTGCCTTACTTTAAAAAGAAAACTGTACCATATGAATGGTGGAGCAACGATGTAAACATCTTTTGAAATTTGAATATATCAGTGGTCAACGGTCAAGCAAGCATTATAATTTCTTTTACACGTGAGGTGTTGATTAAACACTCATTGTCTTTATGGAAACTGTATATACTCCATACCTCTTTACAAAAATAAAAATACATATCTATGAAAAGACTAAATTATACTTTTGATAAATTATTTTTAAGTTTTATTTATTTTATTTTAGTCTTTTTAATCACAAATTTTATATAATGTGATTTCTTAAGTTATTTTTGTTTTATTTTAGTCTTATAAATTATAAATATTAAATATTTCAATCTTTTAATTTATAAAAAATATATATTTTATTCGTTTAAGTTACACACTATTAAAAATAATTAAAATATATAATATTCGTAATTTAAAAAATTAAAATATTTAATATTTATAATTTTAAAAACTAAAATAAAATAAAAATAATTTGAACGAGTAAAATATCGAATGCTTGTAATTTAAAAAACCAAAATAAAACAAATAAAATTTAAAGGATCAAAATAAATATTAAAAATATCTTAAACGACCAAAAGTGTAATTTAACTCAACAAACAAATACATGAATTTTATTTCTCTTTTTGTTTATATGAGTATTATTCTTAATTTGAACATTAATTAAAAAAAGCTTCCAAAGAAAAGAAGATTATAGAGATAGTTTTTTTGGTTTGTACAGTAGAGTTAAAAAAGATTTAGATCTAAATTCTCTGCACATAGCTGTACATGATTCAAACACGTAATATTTTCATTATATTTTTATCTTATATGATTGTTATTTCCTTTAATTTTAAATATAAAAATATAATTAAATTTAGATAATTAAAAAATATTAGTTAAATTCTTATTTATTAAAAAAATTGCATGCGTATATAAAAGAGAATTGAAAAATAAAATTTAAGCTTCTTAAAAGGCTTTTTTTAAAATAATATACCATTATATGATATGATTAATTAAAGAAGGTATAAGTTTATATTAAAAAATAGAGTTCAATAAATTTTTAGTTTCTATGAAATCAAAAAAATTATTTTTTGCTACCTGTAAAATAACACTGCATTTTGTAATCCCTATAAAAAAATTTAAAGAGACAATTTTACTCCATATTAGAAGAAACATGTTTCGTTGGTTTTGAATTTTTAAATAATTATTTTAAAATAAATTTAAAATACTTTAAAAAAATTCTCCTAAAAATTTAAATTTTTTTCACTATATAAAGTTATATGATTAAATACATGAATTTTATTGAATTCAATTTACACTTCCACATTATATATGGTCTTTCTCTAAATATTGAGGATGGATAATAATGAAAGAGAAATAGAGAGATGAGGTTAATATAAATCTGAAATCTGGAAGACACTTCTTTTAAAGAAGAGATAATAGCATAATATTAGAAAGGTAATTGGTGTCCCTCCCACTATCAAAAAAGAAGACAAAGGGAGCAAAAAGGTCTGGTGACTTAACAGAAAACAAAACAACATGCCTCGTGCTGTCAACCAATTCAACTCATTTTACCATCCTAAGTCAAAACTAGTGTTGGACTTCGACCCTTTAACGTGCATTAAAAGACGAGTATTTTTATTTTGCATTTGGATTGGCAAAGGCAAAGTAAATAGAAACTAAATCATGCTAGAAAACAATCGATCTATTTACTTTCTGGGATTACTTTTACATGTCCAATCACATGATGTTTCCTCTAAACTAGTTTAACACTATGGATGACCAAACATATATACTACTAATTTAATATGATTTTTCCATAGCTTGGAGTTTTATATATGAGATTATTAATTCCTTCATTCATGCTCTTCAATTTGAGATGATTATTCTGATTATAAAGAACTAAAAGAACCAAACAATTATTCTTTTGCTTTGGTGAAATGACACCACCCATTACCGAATCTAAGCATATATAATTAGTTATTTGTTATTATTTCAGGTGTTCTAAATGAAAGCAGATACTTCTATATATAAGAGTAAAAGGAACAATATAATAAATATGGAGAATTCCTTTTGGATACACACAAATGAGCAAAAGAAAAACATAAAATAATTAAATGATGTATATTATTAAATAATGAAGTGATATATATTTTCATGTGTGTTCTAATAATTTTTATTTGGGGTTGTGACTAAACAAGAATTTATCTCTACTATATTTATATACCTCTGTTACTACTGGATTATCTTTTGCTACTAGCTATTTCTCTGAGGTTAAAATTATGTTCGGGAGTTGAGTTTTATCTTTTAGATGTAAAAGGAGGGGAAAATCTATTTTCTATTTTTAAAAGTTAAGGCTAAGGCTATTTCTATGCATATTAAAATTTTCAGAGGCTTCAATGAAACCAGAGACTTGAATCATCTTGTTGTGCACAATGTGCTCCAAAAATCCTTTGAAAACCCACTCAAAAACATAAAAGATATAATCTTGAAGATTATCACCACTGCAAACTAAGTAAAACCTTAAGTGTCCTCAAGAAAAATAAGACAGAACATTTACTTCATAGAATAATAATCAACTCAATTCATGGCTCCAATTGATTTAAAAATCAGATATTTCTCACAATACAAAAGAAATTTAACAATAGAAATACCAATTATCAATACACTTTAAGAGTTGAAGATTGTATAGGCCGAAACTCAAAGAAAGACATTCAAAAGAAATAAGTATAGCAACTTTTTGATCATGTGTTGTGATTGAGCCATTTAAGAAAGAGTAATGATTGATATTTACACGTAGGATTGCATTGCTATTTGTGTGTGATTAGTGGGAGAAACTTTAAGTGGAAGAAAGTTCGATGTACTTGCTCTATAAAATTCCCCCCATACAAAATTGTGATTCCATTCAAAATGCATAATATAACTGCATTTGCATTGAAGAAAAAGGAAAGTGTGAGGGGTGAGGCTCTTTCTCTGCGCCAATTAAGTTTGAAACTCAAAAGTGTTGTCGGCTAGCTAGCTACTGCCTACTTGATGGAGACCAGCACACTTATTCATGTTATTGCCATTTTTATTCTCTTACTTGATGTCGCCAATGCAAACTCTGAAGGTAAGTAAACAAAACCCTCTTTTGTTCTGTTTTGTTTTGATACATACATATAATCTATGATCTGTTTCTGAAGAATCGAATCTTTTGAACAGGTGATGCCCTGTACGCGTTCAGAAGAGCTGTGAAAGACCCAAATAACGTTCTACAGAGTTGGGACCCCACTTTGGTGGATCCTTGTACATGGTTTCATGTTACCTGTGACCATGATAACCGGGTTACTAGACTGTAATTATTTATTTAGTATTCTGTCTTCTTTTCTTTCTTCAATTACTCAGCTCGGCTCTGCTTAATTTGGTTTCTCTTTCATGCTGATGCAGAGACCTTGGACATGCAAAACTGTCAGGCCATTTGGTTCCTGAGCTAGGGAACCTCCACCGCCTTCAGTTTCTGTAAGCAACCGACCACTTAATTTATAGTATCTATATTTCTTGAGAATTACTACTGTCTAAGAGTCAGTGAACTCTTGCAGAGAATTGTACAAGAATGAATTGGTTGGTCCAATACCAAAGGAACTTGGAAACCTGAAAAGCCTGATTAGTTTAGGTCTTTACCACAACAACCTCACTCACTCCATCCCTTCCACCCTCTCCAGCCTCTCTAATATCAAATTCTTGTAAGTTCATTTGTTGTTACACATTATTATAGTGATCAGCCAGATAATATAATGTATATGATGCTATGCTATGCAGGCGACTCAACAACAACAAGCTGACAGGAAGAATACCAAGGGAACTCACTAAACTAACTAACCTCAAAATCCTGTGAGTCTTATTCCATCTTCTTCACCAAAGTGCTCTTCCAATTTCATTTGGTTAATTATCTTGTCATGTGATGTGCAGAGACCTGTCAAACAATGATCTCTGTGGCATCTTCCCAACATACGGATCCTTCTCCAACTTCTCTCAACAAAGGTAACGCTAAGTCACAATCTAAACCATCTTTAATTCATTTTCACAGTTTGTTATGTAATTTTATTGTTTACGTTCCTTCAGTTTCAAGAACAACCCAAGACTTACAGGTCCAGAGTTAATGGGGTTCGTCAGATATGATATTGGAGGGAGCTGCAAATGAAAGAATATTGCCAATTTAGGAAATGTCTATTTTCCTTTTATTCACTTATTTTTCTCTAAATTACAACCATTATGTGATGGTGTCTAGATCTTCAGAGCTAGTACGGATGATTTTGGATGTCTATTTGTATTATCGATTGATATATGTAATAATGAAAATAATCATGTTTGGGTACTTAGTATTTCCTTGCGGATAAATAATAACTCTATCAGTTCAAAGAAAATGCTTGGGTAACAAACCACACACCCGTAGTTACATGAGTGAAAACACGTCTTAAAATATAAATAATTAATTAATTAAAAAGAGAATATAAAGAATTTTAAAAAGGTAAGATAATATTAAACAGTATTGAATCTAGAGTGATTTTGCAATACAAAATAGGACTCTTAAATCAAGGTAACAATTGTACATTATTTTGTGCAGACACAATTAGGATGAAACGAAATTAGAACAAAAGATGTTTGCAAATAATTAGGACATTTAAGTGAATCCATATCTCAAATATTTTATAAGTACGAGGGCCTCAACACTCTCAATCACCACATTAAAAAGCAAGTAGAGAACAATCATATATGTTTATCAGAGAGAGAAAGTCTATTTATTTTGTTCACGAGTACTTGTTAAAAAGTCAAAATTTAATGCATTGATATCGATAATTTTTCCATTTTGTCATCCGGTACTTGTAATTTACTAATTAGCATTACATTGACAAAAAAAATTGGGAATGGATCCACTCATGTTGAAAAAAAACATGAGGAGGTCATGTTTTAATCTCCACCATCCATTTAATGTCTTGAATGAGAGAGAAAATAAATTTAACAATAAAGATAGAAATTTGGATGGTGAAGATTAAAACATATCCCCTCTCATCTATGTTAGGGGATCCATTCCCAAAAAAAATTGGTTTTAAAAATTGATTTAGAAACAAACTTTAGTCACTGAAGAAAGGATCCCCTTTATTTAAAAATTGAGGACTGAATGCTCTAGTTTTGGGTGTACAAAAATCTAATCTAATCAGAAGTTTTTAAAATGTGTGCCTATACATATGAATGCTCTAGTTTTGGGTGTACAAAAATCTAATCTAATCAGAAGTTTTTAAAATGTGTGCCTATACATAAAACCTCTGTAATCAGTCGCGGTAGTCGCAACCGCAATAGCGGCACTGTGTCGCGTTGCAGCAGCCATGCGCTACGCAATACGGCATCACACCGTGTTTTAGGGTTGCCGCTGTAGCGCTTTCGTGGCAGCGCAACTGCGGAAAATTCACAAACCCACGCTTCATTGTGAAATGTCAAAAGTGCCCTCATTTTTCTAACTGTTTAGGATTTGTCATTAGTTTTTTTTTTACTTTTTAATGCTGGTAATTTTTTAAGCATCATCATCATGACCTTTCTTCATATATGAGCCCTCTTTTTTTTTTTTTTTTTGAAAGAGGATTCTTTGCGACAACCTTGTTCTCTTCTCTACAACAATTCTCATGTTCTCTACGCCCATTCCCCTCTTCTCTGCACCAACCTTCCCGTCTTCTCTGCAACCATTCTTCTCCTCCCGATTCCTTTCTTCTCTGCACCAACTTGTTCTTTGCTGTGCTCTGTTTTATTGTTTCTGCTTTTCTGTTTCTGTACCAACAGTCCCTGTTCTTTGACCCTTGCAGGCAATTTGTTATTTTACTTTATATATTATGTTTGAATATTATATTTGTTATTTTGAGTCTTGGAGGCTATAACTTATTTGTTGCTTTATATTATGTTTGAATATTAGTAGCAATGAACTTAGCATTTTGGGGATCATCCGCTACGCTACGCTATATGCTACTGACTACATAGCATATAAACTAAAGTAATTGAATGCTTCATTTCCTTTGAAGAAGAAGATCCCTAGGAGGAGGAGGCACAAAATTTAAATATAACTGGATTGCTTGGAAAAGTGAGGCATGATTTTTTAGTTACTGTCAATTGCTTAAATGTATGTTTCAACAATAGAACTCATGGGCATCTATTATTCGAATAAAAATAAGATCAAAACTCATTATAAGGTTGAATTAACAATGATAATGGCTGATAAAAGAATACTGAGTAAAAGGGATATTTACAGAATTGAAACTAAGCAAAACTTGACCATAAGCTTTATTCACCGGGTCAGAAACAGCGCTACCTTTAGAAGAGAGAGGAATTAATCTGCACAAGCATCCAAACCTGGCCTCATTGCATGGTATTAATAAAAACATGTACATCCCTGAAAAAAAAGTGAAGATAAATCTTTGAAATTAAATTTCTTAAAATAATTGTAGTGGGAACAAAAAACAATAATAAGGCCTTCAACATAAAACGATAACAATGGTAACATGACAGTAGTAATCATTTCAAACAAGCAACTAGTTTTCTAAAAAAATCTTGTGCCTGAATAAAAGCAGCAACAAGTCCTAAATTTTGTAACCCGTCAATTAAAAATAAAAATTCCAATGTTCATTTGTGGAAAATATTTGTATGGAGGTCACCAAGTTTAGTTTGAAGATATAATAACTTGCTAAACAATAGCTGTCCCCATACCAATGGTGCTTCAGGTACTTGATATTATAGAATTTTGCAGTAACATCATTTCCATTGTATCTCATGTCAAACCAGGCAAAATGAGAAGAAGGTTTCCCATTTATATTAGAAATCTAAACTCTCCCATTGTCTAAATTTCATAATTAACAGCAAATGCTTAAATAAATCCAGCAAAAGTACATAATAGTTTAAAAAGAAAAATGCTTTCAAAATTACCTCTAGTCCAAACATCCAGAGGAACAGCCTCAGTCATCTGATGATGGCCGACTACTAGATAATGCTATTGGCGACAGCGGAGGAGAAGCAATATCCTCAGATTTAGATGATGTATGAGAGGATTCTCGTGCCCTTGCCCCATGCAATGCTGCAACTCGAGCACTACTAGAAGGTATGGAGAAACTACGAGACATGGCCTGTGGTGGCGTTGGCAGCGGAGATGCTACACTTGAAACAACCAAATTATTTGCAGCAGAAACCTTTTGAACTCTAGACACCAATGGACCTGAATGTCCCACCAAACCTAAAAACCTTGAGTTGGGCTGAGAATTGGTTGGAGGCCTCGGAAGTTCATGAAGTTCACTTATTTTAGGTGAAGACACAATAGTAGGGGAAGCACTAGGAGATACTTTGGGGGATGGTGACAGAGGCTGTGGGATTCGGGTAGGCAAAAGAGGTCCAGAGAACAGCTGAACACTTTCCACTGAGACGGGTTTGGTAGGCCAAGGATTACTTGTCAATGGGCCAGAAAAGGCATGTCTTTTAATCTTTTTTGAGTAAGCAGAAACATGATCATGACTTAAGGATACAGGACCATCTACCAAGGGAAGTGGCAGTCTTGTGAAGGCAGTATTGCTGTTGCTCTCCCAGACTGCAGACTGTGCATTTCTGAAAGTAGGACCAGACAGTTCATCTCCAATATCTTTTTCATGTTTCTTTTGTTCTAATGGGGATGAATGCCACAAATTCTTGGTAGGTTCATTTAAATTTGTCTGCATTTTAAAAGGCTTTGGATTATTTGAACCTGAAGAGAATGAACTCTTTGCATCAACTGGAGTGGGTAGCACATATGAACTGAATTTTCGTGATAAAGATGGTTGCATCTGTCTCAATTTTTCACTGAAATCTGGTTTATTATCGGCAAAAAGTGGGGCAGATTGGCTCCCTGCCCTAACCCTAAAAGAAAACAAATTCCTTTGAAGCTTATCCAAGTTCTCCTGCAATTTGAACAACATAGACCCATTATATATACTCTTATGTATTTTAAATTTCATATAAAATGAAACTGGAGATAATTTAAATATATCTGTTTACCTTAGAAGCTTCAGCTGATGAACCTCTGGGAAGTGTAAATTCCACCTGGTCCAGCTGCAAAGAAGCCAACATCAAATTACGAACAATTTAAGTTAAATTATGAGTTTTACAAAGTTGAAAAATAAAATCACATATATGGTTCTGATCTAAAATTTTCAGAATCAAAAGTTCACTATATGAAAAACTTCCATAGCATTATGAATTGACTGGACAAGTTAATATTCCATAGTTTTCTTCTACAGGTACTTGTTCAGTCCATCTGTCTTGCATTCCTTCAAACTACATTACTGATGCACATGTGGAAATTAGCCGCATTCAAATAGACAAGGATGCAAAGTTTCTGCGCATAATACAACAAAACTACTCTGCAGTGCTAACAACTTTTAAGCTAGTACACTGTGCCCATAAAGGCCTTAACACAATGATTTCCACCCAGGAAAGCATTCCTGTCCTATTCAATTTTTAAAATTTACTTATGTTCTCTTTAGCATGTAGTAGGAATCAAAACCCTCACCCACAACACAATTGATTGTGTGCAATGACTTGCCTACTCATATTTATATCTTCATTACACACCCATTTCTAATTATGTTTAAGAAACATGGAAGGCGAAGAAAAATATTACAAATTCCTGTTTACTTAAGGAAGTCACCTCCATTGAATTTCGTGATGTAGAAACATCTTGCCCCTGTTCACTTTGTCCGTAGTCAAAACTCAGTTCCCCATCATCATTCTCATCATAACCATCGTCATCTTCCTCGCCTTCATCCCCATCCTCCTCTTCCAGACCACTGAAGTGGTAATCAATGTGTTGCTCTTCGGTTACTGACTTTATATGTGGTTCTACTGTATCAAGAGACTTGACTGCTTTCTTGAAGAAACATGACTGTTTTGAGGTGTAACAGAATGCAAGGGTATCAACATAAAAATTAAAAAAATAAGAACTCATGGTTCTAAAGAAATAGGGGATAAGACAAACCTGAGCAGCATGGTGACGTGCTGCCTGTGTAAGAAGACTACGTGATTGTCCTTGCTTCAGAGATTTTAATCGGAAAACAAACAATGTGGCCTCCTCATCATATTCATCGCGAGCAGTTTGCAACTGCTGCAATGAAAAAGTTTCTCCTTTGCCACCTTTAGACCTACCTCTTTCTTTGTATCTTGTTACCATATACTCATATACATCTCTGCAGATTATCATATTACAAAAGGTTAAGACATATATCATGCATATTTAAAAACAAAATTATATCCAAAGACCAACATAACAACATTTCAAACCTTTTTTCATCACATTGTCGCTTCATCTCCTGCTCCAGTATTAAGACAGAAATCATAAAACTGATCAAAATTACAAAAGATCTTCCATGTAGATGTAAATCCTTACATTTTAGTGATGTATAATAATAATAATAATAAAGTAGAGAAAGAGAAGTGAGTGACCTCAACAATTCGAAGTTCATTCAAGAGAGACTCAGAGGGAATGGTAATAGTCTGAATGATATGAGAACGCTGAAAGAAGAAAGAAAAAAGTAATAATGAGAAAAGATAGAATAGTAGTAGTGAGAGAGAGAGAGAGAAAGAGGGAATTAGGAATGACATAGTTATCAATGAGTTTCTGTAGTTTGAACTGGATTTTGCCAAGCATGAGAAGAACCTTTCCTGCAATAGAATAGAATATTTAGTTAAAAAGATGAAATAGGTAAGTAAAGATTGTGGGTGGAGAAGCGGTGGATAACATGGTACGTACCAGTTTCTTCTTCGTGATCATTCAAAGCAGTTTTCTCGAGTAGACAAGACCCCATGTCTCGCAACGACTCAGCGAATTCTACATAAATTAATTATTAATATTTGTGTTATTATCATTACATTATGGGAAAATTACACTGACCTCTCCCGAAGTCTATGTAAATGTAACTAACAAACCCTCTATATTTTCACTAGCACAAACCTCCCTTATTTGTTTGATAAATCACTAATGAGTTCCCTCCAACTAACACCGTTGCTTGACAGCCCATGACTTTCTTTATGCACATATTTTTGGTCTCTCCCTTTCCTCCCTCTAATCACCAGAACATGAATCTCTCCCTCTATAAACCACCCAATACATTGATCCTTCACAACTCATGTCATCCAGACTCTTTATTTGTTGGTGCAAAAAAGGATATCATTCAGACTCTACCTTTGGCTTATTAACAGTTGATTTTCTTATGGATTTTAGTTGATTTACATTATTTAAGCAAGTTTAGTTGATTTACTTTTACTTCGTTAATAATAAGCCATCCCGCACCAACAAAGGGCTAGAGATGCATAACATGAAATAAAGCAGTCATAGGAATTACAAAGACAAGCAAAACACATATTAGTACAGCATTATTACCCCTTATAAAAACCA
This sequence comes from Cicer arietinum, assembly GCF_000331145.2. Classification (NCBI taxonomy): domain Eukaryota; kingdom Viridiplantae; phylum Streptophyta; class Magnoliopsida; order Fabales; family Fabaceae; genus Cicer; species Cicer arietinum. The sequence continues at coordinate 381,435 of NC_021162.2, forward strand.
AAGACACCAAATTGTAACCAATCACAAGCATACTCAATTTTTATAGCTACACTGATTATTACACGCCAATTATATAATCATCATCAGCCTCAGGGGAGTTCAATGTAATTTTCCCTTACATTATAATTTAGAATTATAAAATAAAATTAGATAGATACGTGATGTGATAACTACCATAAGCACTGCTGGCGGTTGCTGCGGCGGCGGAAAGCAAGGTATCATAGCAGTCTCTCATGTCTTGCATCTCCTGAAATACCAATTTTATGAAACAAACAAACAAACCCTAACAAAACATAGTGATGTGAAGAAGAAGAAGAAGAAGAAGAAGTGAAATGCGTAGTAAGTACCCTTGTAGCCTGAGCGAGCTCATCAAACTGTCCGAGGGGCAGAATGGTCTTATTGGAAGAAGAAGAAGACTCATGCTTGTGATTATGATGAAGTGCGAGACCTCGCAATTTTTTCAGAGAACTCTTCATCGAAGAAATATGGTACCTACCTCATGCAATTGCAATCAATGGAACGAATGAAGAATAATAATTGTGTTTCCTTGCTGAATTAATTAATTAATGATTCAATGTTGTTACGGTATTGAATTGAATTGAATTTTCAAAATTATGAGAGAGTCAAGAATGGCCGATACACCATTTCTTTCTTTCTTCAACCGCTTCCTCTGCTTACGCCAACACCTATAACATTATTATATTATATTAAACTCCTTCTTTCTGCCTTGACTTCTTCTTCCTCTACCTCTTTCCTTTTTATAATAATAAAAATTAATAATGCCTTTTTCCACTTTCACATTACTTTTTATTTTTTCCCTAAATGTCTCATTTCTTTCTTTATTTTTCCTCTTGCCTTTTTTTTTATTACTATTTTTAATAAAATGCCTTTTTTCACTTCTTTTTTTTTTTTCATTATTTCTTCTCAAATAAACTATTCATTTTCTACTTTTTCTCATCAAAATACATTGCATAATCATCCAGATTCAATTTTACGATTTAATTTAAATATTCAATTTTCAGATATTAATATACGAATTTTAATTTAAAATAAAAATCAGTTAAGAGTATTTAAATTTGATTTCTCACTTACATAATCATTATTTACTTAGAGTTTATTATCTATTAATCTAATTATACCTCATTATATAATATATCAAATTTTTTAAATAATAATATATATATATATATATATATGTATAATTTTAATTTACACTCCACCTTTTCATGTGTAAAATCTACCCACATTTTAAGTATGAGCAAAAAAGACACTTTTTTTTTTCTATTTTTGAATGGTAGTTTTATAAATTTTATTTTAATTATTAATAATTAAAAGACATGTAGGTTATTAATTTCCATTTTTTAATTTTATGTGTAGATTAATAACCAATATTTTTTTAATTAATGATTTTTTACAAAACTATCCTTTAATAAAAAGTGTCTTTTTTGTCTAAAATTAGAAACTTAGGTCATTAATTTATCACTTCCTGAAAATAAATAGATGTAAATTAGCAAATACTATAAATTTATCATTAAGATGCCATTTGTACAATTTGAAACAAAATTGAATTTCCGAAATTGCAAAAAGTCGTCTTTCCTCTATACTCCTCCATGAAAAACACAATTGATAGTAACACTTTGTTTCATCATGCACTTTGATGTTGACCATTTTTAAAAAAGTAAAATGAATAGTAAACATAAATTTCAAGTGGCGCAATATGACAACAGAAACTGAAATAATTATTAAAAACAAAAGTATCCTCTTTTTTCTTTAGTCAAAAAATGTGTTTAGATGTCTTAAAAAAATGAGTTTAGGTATAATTATCTGAATTACGATAATAGAATCAAGTTGCATTTCTATAATAAGTGGAGAGATCTCGACGAGATTATTTTATTTGCGGGAGATAGAACTATAAATAAAATTCTCTCGAGGATAGTCCGAGAATTATAACTATTTTTTTAATAATAATCTTGATTTTATATTTTGCAAAAAAAAAATTATAATAATATATTTAAAAATAATATAAATTGTTATAGATTTATGTGTTATTAATTAAAATTTTAATTTTGATATGTAATAACTGATATTTTTTTTATTAAATATTTTATCATGATAAAACTTATATATATTTTAAATTATTTTTAAAAAATTATTTTTATGAAAAGTTTTCAAAATAACTTTTAATTTTAATTTTTTTTTAAATTTTATTATCCAAAAGAGTTATAGCAAATAAATGAAATATTTAAAATAATATTTTAATATAAACTATTTAAATTAAATTTTCATTTAAAACTTTATTTTTAATTTTTTTTTTAAATGTTATAACAAAAAGTAAAAATATTATACAAATTATATTTATCTAATTATACCTCATTATATAATATAATATATATATATATATATATATAATATATATAATATATCAAATATTTTAAATGATAATATAGATATATATATATATATATATAATTAATTTACACTCCACCTTTTCATGCGTAAATCAACAACCTACACACATTTTAAGTATGAGCAAAAAGACACTTTTTTTCTATTTTTGAATGGTAGTTTTATAAATTTTATTTTAATTATTAATAATTAAAAGATGTGTAGGTTATTAATTTCCATTTTTTATTTTATGTATAGATTAATAACTTATATTTTCTTAATTAATAACTTTTTACAAAACTATCCTTTAATAAAAGTGTCTTTTTTGTCTAAAATTAGAAAGTGTATGTCATTAATTTATCACTTTCTAAAAATAAATAGATGTATATTAGCAAATACTATATTAACAGTATTCTTTATTAGTATTTGAGAGGACTATAGAAAAGAATTAGGGCAAACCCCTCGTTTAACTAATTTATCATTAAGATGCTATTTTTACAATTTTAAACAAAATTGAATTTCCGAAATTGCAAAAAGGCGTCTTTCCTCTATACTCCATGAAAAACACAATTGATAGTAACACTTTAAAAAACACAATTTATATTTATTTATCTTTTCACCACACAATATGTTTGTAAATGGTTTTTTATATATTGAATTTCTGTTGTTATTATAAGACTTACAATAATATCTTATTATTACATTATATTTTATAGTTGAATTTCAACTTTTTTACTATCTATTTAATTGAAAATAATCATAAAAAAGAAAATTATGTTTGATCGATTCACGCGAGGACGAGTTAAATCTCTTCGAGATCGTGAATTGAGATATGGTGGAGAACATTTTGAATAACGAAGGCGAAAAGTGAGAAAATATCTCTCGTACCTACTATATTCACATCTCTAATTATGGTTACATCTCTAATTATGGTTTTATTATAAGGAACAAACTAATTATTAAAATAAAATGCTTAAAAATTATTCTCATCGTACTATAATATCGTAGGTGTATTTCCATTTACAATTAATGTAAATTAAAAAATAATAAAATGAAAGTGGAACTTGTAGTATTAATTAGAGTGTATAGTGGAAGATATATATTACATTAAGTATTGAAAAGGTCATAGATTTTAAAACATTTTTTTTAAAATTAATCACTTTTAGAGCGAAGAGAGTAATTTAAAGGAATAAAATAGATTGTACAAATTTTGAAACACTTGATAAGATTTTAAATTTGAGTTCTTTATAACATAATCAAAATAATAATTAAAAGTAATTACTCTTATTAAATGAACTTGACCATAATAACTAATAACTACTAATATTTTGAAAGTACTTGTGATTTATCAACCGATTAATGGTGTAAGAAACCAAAAATTGACAAAAATGGATGTCAAGCTTGTGAACTATTTCCACTTTTACTTAAGGTGAAGAAGATGAAGAGATTTTTTTTTCACTCTTTGTTGCTCACTTGGTTTATATTGTTTATTTTTTTTAGATTTTCAAGAATATTAGTTTTGCCATTTTGGAAATTATGGGTTTAAAATAATATTCATGGCATTTATTTATTTTTTAAAATATTCATGTCATTTAAGTTTTTTCAATAAAAAATAATTAAAAGAATGACTTAGTCTCAATGCCATCGTTTTTTAACAAATAATGAAAATGTTGGTCTAAATGGAAGATAAAACATTCAATTTTGCTATTCACACCCCCTTTTCACTACCCATACCCCTCAATTTAAAAAAAAATAGATTATCTAAAATATTCTTGCCTATTTATTAAATTTTTAACTTTAATCTCTCATTCATTCATCTTCATCTTCAATCCTAACTTCTCTCAATCTTCATCTTCTACCTCACAAACTCATATTATCTCATTCTTCCTTTATTTTTAACAAGTTCAACATCTTCAATTATCCTCATTTCCTTTCATTTACATCAAGCATGCATCAATATTATTGTTTTTCTTGTTTTTTTTTTCTTTCTAAAATGTACTCTTGTTGTTGTTGATTTCGTAGCAAACCCAAAATGTAACCGTGTTAGATTTTTCTGAATTTGTGTTCGTACCCTAAACCCAAAAATGTACGTGAACTCAGTTCACATAGGTTTCTGGGGTTGTTGAGTTCACGTAGGTTTCTAGGGTTGTTGAGTTCATACACGTGAACTCAATTGACGTAGGTATCTGGACTTGCTTACATTGATTATGATATAGTTTTGCAGATATGGTGTGCACTATGTTTACCGATAAAGCAGATCGAGTTATAATTAATGATACAATTAATGAGGGTACTTCCAATTATGAGGGTCGTCGTGTTAGACCAACCGTTTTTGCACAGACTCAGCGTATTGAGGAGCAAAAAGAAGTGAAACGGTAGATGCGAGGACGACGGGAACAACGTCGATTACAGCAACAACAATCACAATAAGATGTCTAACAGGAAGAAAACCGAGAGATCCAACAAGAAGAGGCTCAACTAGAGCACACAGATGAACCTCCACATGCTGATTGATATCATGATGGACCGATTGACAAGTCTTTCCTTAGGACATTCGGTGATCATATGACGACTCGACTTTGGGATGGTGGGGTAATTTTGTCGATCATATTAAATTTTTAATAGTTGTTGTCGTAATGTGTTTTAACTTCAATTTTTTCGCTTAATTTATTTCAGGATCGTGGGAAATTAAGGGTCTTTAGCAACATAAAAAAATTAAAAGAAGTTGTGATTGAACACTAAGAGGTTGAGCAATTGGTTAAAAGCTCGGGATTATATTCGTTGCTAAAATGAAGTTGCGAAATGATCGACAAAGAGATCATTTATGCTTTCATAGAGAGGTGGTGTCAAGACACCAACAACTTCCATCTTCCAGTTGGGGAGATGACGATTACTTTGGATGATGTGTCTCCTTTGCTGCATATACCCATCACTAATGCATTCTCCATTGTTAATGTATTTAACAAGGATGGCAGTGCAATTATTGAGGAGTTATTGAGGCTGTTGTTTATGTTGAGTTTAATGTCACGCGAACAATCACAATTCGACTTAGTTGGTTACTTGAAGTATACCATCAGGGCTATCGTGACCAACATTGACAGATTGTTGCGATGACATTTATTTTATTTTTGGTCGATTGCACCATTTTCAGCGACAAGAGTGCCTTCGCATTTAGCATTGTCTATTTAGAGTGCTTCCGATATATCAAATCATGTGGGGCATATGCATAGGGTATTACTGCTTTGGCGTAATATGATAATCTCCGCGAAGTGATTATGCATCACACCAGAACGGTTTCTTGGTATTTAACACTCTTATAGATAAACTATATGGTTGTTTATTGTGTTGATACTTTATATTATTAATTCTAAACTAATGATATGTTATTGTATATATTCAAGCTTGAGTCTATGAGCATTTCCTGACATTATATGTAGATTGTTGTAGACCTTCTCCTAGATATGTGGAGGACAACCCTATAGCACTTAGATGGAAGCCAAAGAGGGATAAGGGTTTGGTTGTTCCATTTAAGAAAACTTTTAATGAAATTGATGTTGATCAGATATACTGGACACCCTACAAAGAGCATCGAGTCAAGCGATCATTTGAGGATGTTTCGTTATTTATAGGGTGGATACGCCGAGGTCCAAAGATGTATGCTCATATGTGAGATAGGGTGTTGCTTCAATACGGTCATGTCCAAATCATTCCTAGTTCACATTTGGAGATAATAGGTCAGACGACCACACCAGAGGAAATGGACATAATGTTTACGCAATATGTTATCCATGTAGTTGATGTTTACGCGGTTGTACAAGGACATGCAAACTACATGAATGATTATATGGAGTGGTTTGGTCCATGTAGGTCCTTCGTTTACAGAACTTGTCGAGGATGATCTAGTTGAAGTAACGGTAAATTTATTCAAATTTATCACATAACTAAATTAATTAGTTATCTATTGTTTTAACTAAATTATTTAATTTATTTTTTAATGCAGCGTCAAGCAATACAAATTGCAGAAGGACTTTTTGATCGTGAATTGGTATTACTTGATGGCATCACACTTGTCAATGAGTTAATTGTGATGTTGCGAACTCTAAGAAGTGGTAGAGATTAGAAACCGTAGTACCATATCGTATGAGACATAGAGGGGCTTAAGCGTTATTTTGTGAATATTTTGGATATGTATTATTTTGGGAATATTTTGGTTATGTAAAATATTTTAGATTTGTGTAATAGTGATTTTGTCAGTTTATAACAACCATTATATTTGAATTCATACAAATATCATTATATTTGAATTCATACAAATATTAAATATCAATTATTTAGTTTACAATAGGTTCATTTATAGTGCATGAAAATACTTACAACCAATGTTGCATGCGATCATTGTAAATAAACTCTCATTGTCGTATTTCTTCATGCATTATTTTTTCCACAAATTACTTGCTTGTCGTATGAGATAATTTGACTTTAAGTAAACCTGTTAAAATCAATAATTTATTAAAATATAAAAAAAATTATAAAATGAAATTTAATATCACAATTAATATCGGCACGAAATGACAATTCTTAACAAATGTAATAACAATCATACGATGATCTGACATAAATATTGGTAGTAGACTTCTAAGTGGAAAAAACATTTGTGATTGGTTAGGTGATGATGCGACAAAAACCAAGTTAAATATCAAAGCAATCGCATATCCCATTTATGGAAGCGTCGTTCAATTATCCATAGTTGCAACTTGTTCAACATATACACTGTGTATAAGTTTTTGAACAAAAATTTATACACTATATATTATCTCGTAATGAGACATGAACTTTTGAAGCTCTACCACACACTGTTGACGAATAAATGCCCAAGAGTTCTCATTCATTCCAAGTAAACCTGCAACTGCACGATATCCACAATATTATCATCGTCAACGTCAATAATGTCATCTATGAATTTATGAATTTCAACCGGCAATCAATCATTGAAGAAAATAACTTTTGATTGTTAAACCTTGCTCATTGATGGTCGAGGTGTGAGCTTTTTGACAGATGATTGAGATTGTTGTACTTTACTAGATGATATACCCACCAAGATGGATCACACTTGGTTGTTTTATCTCTTTTTAATACCTTACTTTTGCCTTTTTTTGGTGCACCATTTGTTTTAACTTTGTCAACAGGTGAACACATCGACATAGTGGATGGAGACGCGATCTGTCTTAAGTGCAATTTTCCCAAGTTCATCAAACTCTTTCACTATCACATCTATTTCATGTTTCATATATAACTCTAAAGGTTTACGTGATCCATCGTCATGAAAAGTTAATTTTTTCCACCAAACATGAACATCGTCTAACGGAATGGAACGTGGAATCATATTATACTTGGTTATTTCACATGCACATGATAGACCATGTGTTGTCCTAATCGTGCAATAACACTCAAACTTATCAATACCTACATACTTCACGCGATGATACTTTGTTGCAATATGATCTATTGCATTTTTAGACACAACACCACACAAATAGGCGTACAATCTATTATTATATCGATGCACCTTTTGAATGATGCACTTTTCAAATGATGCTATTATCTCATTATGTTGTAATACAATCATGCTACTGATGGTTTCCCAAACACTGCATATATCACCAATATTGTCTTGTAATATTATTTTCAAACTCTAATGTGCCGACTCAACCATTTGTGTTGTGGTGTTCCCAAAGTGCATAACTCTATTTGTTTACGTCTCAACAAATCTTTTCTTGTGAGGAATTAACCACTACTCATGTACATAATCATAAAAAATAGAACAACTACTACAAATTCCTTCAAAGATAGTCAACTTCATGTAATATTGAGTCTCATCATAACTATAAACAAGAGCCTCCCATGCCTCCATTATTTGCACTTGCATTTTTTTTGAAAACAAAGTCATCTTGCACTTGACTTTGACATTTTTGCATACATGAAACAATCATAATAAATTGATTGTTATTGGAAAAATATATTGAACTGTGCTTATCAAAGTAAGGTCTCTATTAGTAATGACGACTTCAACTTTACCACTTGTAATATGTTCTTTCAAAATTTGTAGTGCTCACACAAAATTATCTTACTCTCAGACTGTAAATATGCAAATCCCAAGAAAAATATCATTTTAGTAGAAGTAACACCAATAATCTCAAGTAATGACATATTTACTATGTGAAAATTATTTACAAGAGTGATAACATTTGGATTGACCCAAAATATGTCTCTCACTTCATCTGAATCCTCTACCTTCATATATCAATAGACGTATTTGTCACTTTCCATCAATGTCAAAAGATGTTGCATTTCTATTCTATTACCTCTAGGTGATGAGAAATATGTTTGACGTGCATTGTAAACTTATTTTATTGTCATCAAACTTTCAATATTATGATCTTTTAGTGTCATCAATATGTTTTTTGGTTTGATCATGTTCTTCATCACATCATTAAGTACAAATTTCTCTTCCTAATACAATCGGCCTAAGAAAGAATGACTAGTGAGTTTTGTGGCCAATTAGTAGTTATGGAGACCACATATTACACACAAATACCATCCCTCACCAACACTTGATAATGTTCCTCTTAATCTAAATGGACATTCACATTTTCTAGTCCAACTACTCATAGGTTTAGGATTCTTCCAAGGTCTATATTTATCGCTTCGTTCACAACCAAGAATAAATTATGCTTTGTTCTTGGTCGTATTGTCGCAGTTTTAGATATAAAAATAACAATGACAATTCCATTTTCCCTTCCAACATTTCTATCACATCTCAATAAATCATCTCGTGTATCAAACATCATACCGGTGGTAAACACATCAATCAAATCAACCAAAAAAGGTTCAACGTCGTCATTCATAGTGTCTTCAATTTCGAGTTCAACACCATTATTCATTGTATCAAAATCAGGTTCCAAACCATCATGTATTTCGTCAAAATCACTTTCCAAACCATCATACATTTCCTCAAAGTCAGGTTCCAAATCTTCATACATTTCGTCACTATTGTCTCCCACTTGGTCTATTTATCTGCATCCAAAAAATAACATATTAAAAATTCATAAATATATGAGATCATGACTGTTTAAGTGAACTAAATTCATGAACTCCTACGTGAACTCAATTCACACACACTTATGTGAACTCAGTTCAAGTAAACGCACGTGAACCGATTTCACATAAAACTCACTTAGATGACTTATACGTGAATTGAATTCACGTACATTTACTTGAATTGAGTTCACGTAAGTGTACGTAAGTTGAGTTCACGTAGGATTTTTTGAATTCAATTCATGTACAACCTATGAATTCTTCAACTCCATTGACTACGCAATCTGAAATCATGTATTCGTACGTGAAATAAATTCATGTATTGAATGGGATTTCTTAAATTTAGAAATGTACGTGAATTCAGTTCACGTAAGGTTACAACGTACGTGAACTGAGTTCATGTAAAATCCTCAGAAACATATCAATAAATACACCTTGTTGAGTCACTTTTACCATAATATGAATAAGAGGCTAATGAAGTGTAAGTTATTAGTGAGTGATGTCAGTTTTGAAAGATTATGAGTTATGAGTGATTTTGTAATATGTGAGCTATGAGGTTAATAATGGTGATGGACAAATAAATGGGCTTTAAAGAATATTATAAATAGGTAAGAGCATTTTGGATATTTTGTTTTTTAAACAAAATTGAGGGGTGTGGGTAGTAAAAATGGGGGTGTGGGTAGCAATATTGTAAAATATTAAAATGTTATTTATAAATAATGATAAAATTAATTTGTCTTAAATTTATAGTAGAGACCAACACATTCCTGTAAATAATTTCGAAAGTTTTTTTTTTTTTTATATATTCTTTTATGGGTCAAATTGTGTCGTTGTCTATAGTACATAAGACTTATATGTCATGTATGATGTACGATATGTTTTTACCTTAAGATTATGGTCAATGGATATTAGGGAGCGACACAAATATTAACTAAAATATTATAATTGAATTTCATAAAAGTGTTTCATAAAAGTGTTTCATAAAAAATTCAACATAACATCAATACAAAATACAAATATAATATGTGAAAAGAGACATTTATAAATTAACTAAAACAATATAATACGTGAAAATAGTTTTATTATAGAGTTCACAAGTTAACTAAAACAATTTACAATTAACAAATAGTATCACACCATATCATATACCAATTGTTAACATAACATTTTATAGTTTGTTAATAGGTAGTAGTTGGATTGTTTCTTAGAGTGGACGAGTTTGTTTTTTCGATATTAGTTAGTTTATCATTCAATACTAGGTAGTTTATTTGTATATAGAGTTTGTTGTATTAATTTTATTAGTATAAATTCTAATAAATATCTATCTCATTTCTTGTTTATCTCTTCAATCACATAATTTTTAATATGATATCAACGATTTGGTTGTGATTTAAGAACCATTTGAATAATCTTCTTTACATTGTGGTAAAGATAAAAAGAATATTATTTCTGAGAAGAACCATTGACATTCATTTTACTCTATTTATAGAGAAATTACTTAAGCAGGAAGAGGAAAATAGTAAGAACCTGAAAGAAAAATATAAGAAGCAAATTTAGATAGTTGGAGGATCAAGATCAAGAAGCGATGATGGGTGACCGCTGCGACTAAGAGGGAAAGTCTAAGAGAAGAGATGTAGAGCATTATGAGCAGAGAACTGAGAGAAGAGATGGAGAGAGGCAATTTCTCAAAATCATAAAGGTTTTGAGATATTTTATTAACTTATTAGTATTATTTTAATAATTTATTTTTTAAAAAAAATACAGGGGATGCGTGACCATGCCTGCTTCTGAGAAGACCCGCCACTGATTTATGATATACAATTTATATGGAATACCATATCTTTTCTTTTCCAATAAATCCACCAAGTGTCTTGATGGTAGAAAAGATTTTGAAACTTTAGATGATAGATAAAATGAAAATATATTGAACTATAAACTAAATAAAATGAGAGAAAAAAATAAACAAAGACAAGATGTTTTTCGTACAACCACATTATAAAAATTTGTACAAAACACAACTCCACTGCTAAAGAGAAGACAAAATCATGGACAAATGATGTGGTACTTAGTAATAATAGTATTATGCAACAAAAGACTAAAAATATCCTTAAAACATTAAAATCTCAACATCACATTTAAAACAAATTCTATTCTACCGACAAGGGCCGTCTAGTCTACGTCAGGCTCAGGCCAGACCATACTTTTTCTTAAATAGATAAAGCAAAGACTTCTAAAAAAGTCTATTTAATTAAAAAAAAAACCAAGTTTCATACCACATTACAAGTCTTTTAGGCCTATTAAGTCGACTTATTTTAATCCATATAAATAATATTCTTTTACTACATTAGTTATTATATTAAATTTTAATCTTTTATTATATATTTAATTTTTAGTAATTTACATATATTAATTTCATTTAATTTCTAACATATTTAAATGTTTTATTATAAAATATAATTAAATATAATGTATATAAAGTCATACTATTCAAAATGTGATGTTAAATATCAAAATAAAATTTAATTTAATTAATATATTAATTCGATAATTTATTTAAAGATATATTTAATTATTTATTCAAAAGTGTTAAAATTAAATAGGCTTTTGTGACCCATAATTTTTATTTTGTGGATCAAGAGGGTTTGTGGCCCATCTGATATCTCAACACTGAACCCTAATTCTCGACATTTGCTTTCCGAGTTCCGGCCTCCGTCACGGTCGATTTTCCAGCCTCCGTCGCAGCTCGTTATACAACTGACTAGGTACTTTCGCAATCCTCTTTCAATTCGTTTCTTTCTTTCAAGTCTTCAAATCCTTAGTCTTAACCGACGAGTGATCGAGTTTCGAAACCGCGTTACACAACGCCTCACCATCAATTAAAGCTGCTTTTTTCTTTTTGTTAGGCAGGTTATTGTAAAGTTAGTTTAATTTTTAATTTTTCATAGTATACATGCTGCACTTAGATTTCACAAATGGTTTAACATTTTCCCAAACAGCTGTTTCATTGCATGTAACTAAGTTTATTCAAGTTTATCTCAACTAAGCATTTGTACTTTTCTTTCTTGTCACATTTAATTAACAAATCACTTATATGCTTTCTTGCTTCAACTTCTTCGTAGCTTTTTATAATCTTCTATCAATCAAATAAAATATGTTTTCATCAGTTTTAACTTTTATGTAGGTTGATTATTATGGTAAGATTAAAACCAATATGATTAGATCAAAAAATGGTTGTGACACATGCTCAATATTGCTTTGTTTCTTGAAAATAAAGTACCATGCCATCTAACAGTTCCTAATCTAGTCGTTTGTCACTTTCTTCCCAAATTTGCATCTTTGAAAGCTTAAAATAAAGGTGTATGTTTTCAATTGTTTCTTTTTCATTTGAATTTCATTCCTATCCTTTATTCCTTGATTTTTTCTTCTTATAGAAACATGAGAAATGAAGATGATAAAGTCGAACCATGTTCCGAAGTATATATTTTGCCATTTATCATAAGAAAATAAGTGATTTTTTTGTTGTTGTTGAGGTAACAAAACGATGATAAGGTTCTATATAATTTTTTATTGTGTTGCCGATTGCAAGTAGATTTTAAACTGTCAGCAGGACCAAGATCACCTTATTGATTTCTTTGAGTTTTACTGTGACTTAGCTTTGAAGGTGTCCATTTTTTATGTACAGATTTTGACCATTTTCATGTTGGCAAATGTTAAGGGTTCCTTTGATATATTATATTGTGTGCTAAGCACTAAGTAGAGGAGTTTTGACTTGAGGATTATGTGATAGCTTATTGTTGTGACTTTATGATCAATGGGTTTTATCGAAAGTCAACAGCGGGACTATGATTTTTTAATGTTTGAGTATTTGTTTTGGCAACAGTTAGAGGAAGGTTTGAGCCGATGGTAGATTTTTTTAAGCTTTGAAGAATATTGGAAATTGTTTTTTATGCAATATGATTATATGAATATGAACCTTGAAATCTGAAAATTGATTGCAAATTGCATATAGGACATGCATTCTAGATCTCTAGTTCCTTGCGGACTGTAAAATTAATAAAAATAAAAAGAAATTTGAAACAAAAATTTGAAAAAATTGGGCCACTTTAGCCCAAAGGGTTTCTTTGAGTGGGTTTTTTTAGTCATGGGTGCTCTTTGGCCTCTCCAGCATGTGGACTGTGGCCAAGAATAGTGGGCTTGCTAAATTGATAGCTCTAGTTGTATTTGCAGACCGGCCTGGCCTGTTAAAATTTGCTGTTGTTAGAGTTTGCCTAGAAGCCTGTGCTTCTTTTCAGCTTACTAATTTTATGTTACTGTTCTGTTAGTGTTGTTAGGAATTGTTAATTGAGCTGTTCCTGATGCAGTTAGGTGCTGCTGCTTGTTTCTATGTAAAGCCTTGTAATTCCTAATCTCAGTGGTTAAGAAATACTCAAACTCTATCAGAGTCTATTAAGTTTTTTGTCTCTACTTTCTGTCACCTTCTAAGGCTGGCTAATGCAAACCAGGCTTAAATGTAGCAGAAAGTGGATTAGTGCTAACAGAGAGTGGGATGGGAGTGTTTTTCTCCAGACAAATTGGTAGAAAAAAGGGCACAATTGGTCAAAGTTTTTTGCCATCTTCCTATGATTACGCCTTTTCAGTTTTTACTCACATGAAAAATGTAGATGTGGGAGCTATGCGTCCATTTTTCTCTCCCTCCCATTTTTGTGGCCCAACCAGACGCTCAAAACCATGGTTTCCCCCGTCCTTTTTCCATTTCTGTTCCCCATTTACCCAAAATCCAAATGAAGCATTAGTCTCTTATTTCTTAAGTCCCTCATTTCTAATAGTTGATTTTAATATTGTCATTATCCCCTACATTATGGTTATGAGGAGTGACTAGTGACGACATTGTAGAAGAAGCTCTGTGCATGACTTGTGGTTATTTGAGATGTTTGGGGGTTTGATTTTCATTTTTAAGTTGTAGTTTTAATTATATTGATTTTATGTGTAGTTTTTAATGTTACCAACTTATGAATGTTTTGTGTAATTTTTAGTTTACAAACTTATGAAGATTATGTATTTTTGTTGAATATCATTTAATATATATATACCACCAGTTTGACCACAGATTGCTGCCGACTACTGAGCAGTGTAAGAAGTAAGGTGATGTTGATGTCAAATGAAATCTTAATTGAATGTGATCTTGTTGTGTTTGTTGCAGGTAAAATAACATAGATGGGTGGTGCATTTTGGGGGACACGGGTGATGGAGATAGTGAAAAAGCATGATTCTGGAGGGCTCGTTTGGAAGAGAATCAAGCTTACCACCACTCGTAAAGCCAATGCCAAGAAACGTCTTCTCCGTGTTTGGCAGGTATTTGAATAACACCTCCTCCCCAACACAATTTCTCTTCTCATTTAGATTCTTCTGCTTATTTGCTATATTAGCTCAGCATTCTGTAATGTTAATTAAATAGATGGTCATCATACCTAGAGAAAATGTTTAGCAATGTTGATTTTTTGCTTTGTCAGCTGTGGTGAATGAGCCATTTCCTTTATTTCAACAAGCGCATCTACATAATTGGGAACATAACAGACATAACATATTGTTTCCAAATGATTGCTAGGCACAACTGCTTGCCTTTTTATTCTTTCATCTATACTCACTAATTTTTGTTCATGTATTCATTGTTTCCTAAAGATAGAACAATAATTGTGACTGTTAATGGCTAATGTTATGGTGCGTTTTTGTTTTTTGTTTATGGAAGAATGAAGCTGTCCTCAAGGCATGTTCTGAACCATCTCCTTCAGCAAGTTCTTCCGGCAGTGCCAGCAAAGCTAGTAGTTAAGTTGAAGTGTGCCCACTGGAAGGTTGTTCAATCGGCATTTTGGGTTTGGAATTCTATATTAGTTTTTGCTGAAACAGTTAAAACACTGTAGCGCAGGATGCTTCAATTAGCCCCTGGTTTTACTTTCTTACCTAAACTACATTGTAAGTTGTAATCTTTTTAGGGTGCATAAGCTGCAAATCCATTACAGCATATTAGAACTTGAGCTGCATGATGTTTCCTGTGTAAGGATTACTATCGATCATGTTTTTTTGCCTCTTGCCTATTTTGTGAAGCCAGGTAGTAGTTCTAAATTGTGGTTGCATATATTACTACCACAATTGCTTGCATTGTGATTGTTGCAATGCATATTACAGTTATTTTGGCATAAATTTAGTTTATATATTAGTATTAAATGTATATATAACGTTCGTTGATGCATCCCCAACTGCTTTTCTCAAATCACATCTTCCCTTTATCTTAATTTCAGCACCTTCCTATAATCCTCGCAGCTACCTGAAATTCCTTCAATTTACTTAATACAGAAGAATGGAGAACGCCTTGATGCCTGATGCATTTTCAGTCTTTACACGCGTTACATTACATTACACGGTTACATTGCTCTTCTGAGACTAGGCGTCGTCTTGCGCTTTTGTCAGCCCCATCAACAAAGAAAGGGTTATACTTGACCTCTATTATTATAGAAATAGAAACTGTATTATTATTCTAGACTGAGAAGTTCCGATTTTTCTTCACCTCTTAACATCAATTTGGACGTATAACAAAAAAATCATTAAATTTGTGTGGTTTTGGATAATTTATGCATCAGAAAAATCTCATTATGAGAAAGAACTGCCACAGGTTCAACTCTTTCATTTACTACTGGGGCCCAAATGAATAGATAATTTCATTTGCTTGTATCATATGAATGCGAAAGAAATACAAAAACGACAAGTCTTTGTAGCACGGATACTAAGCAATCCCTGTAGATTAAGTATTTAAAAGTGGGTTGGTTTTGGCACTGGTCAAAGTTGATGGATGATTCCCTTTTTTGCAAGGCATTATAATTTTTGGAAGAGCATGGCTAATTTATTTATGTGATTGATCTGATCAGGTGAGCCTTGGTTGGAGCAAGTGGATCGTATTCATATACATGTATGGTCTACCATGATAGGCTGTCCACGTGATTGACAATAGTGTTTTTCGAAGTCAACAATTCACATTCACATACCTCTCTCATCTTTTATTTCCTTCATGAAAATGAAACTTAATAGTAGAAAATATGACGTGAAGAACTCTAACAGCCTCATTAAATTGTTCTAAGCCACTATCACAAGAAACTTTGGTCGGCAATAAATTCATTTTTTTATATAATATTTATTCAATTTAATTTTGTCTCCTTAAGCCTGCTTTTGGTTTTCAATTTTAATTGCTATAATAAATTCGGCTAATTAAATTAAAATGCTTAACTTTTACTCAATTCTCCCCTTTAATGAATTATCTTTATTTGACAAGATTATTGGTTTTTTCTATATACATAGTTTTGGAATGAAATCCAATCACATCTTGTATTTGAAAGACCAAACACATCAACTGTCTGATATTTTTATTTATTTATTTATATTTTTATTTATTTATTTATTTATTTATTTATTTATTTATTTATTTATTTATTTATTTATTTATTTATAATATTTTAGAATAGAGTGAGTAGTATTTACCATATACAATTACCAGCTAAATAATCTATTAGAAATAAGCTAGTTGGTTCCAGATTTGTAAGGAGTTATTAGTTATAAAAGTGTTATTGTATTTTCACTTTTCTCATTTCGTATCATTTTTTCAATACAAAATAATTTTAGACTTTTCCCTCTTAAGCTTTCGTAGATGTGATGTTTCTCAACATAATTTTTCCTAATGTTCGACTTAAGCGAGAAATTTTTCCTCAGCTGTTCAATTAAACTTAATTAATTTTTCAGTGTAAGCAATTATTATATTATATTATATTATACTATAGTATATAATTAGAATCAAAATTTATCTATGCCGTCCCTGCTTTTCCTTGTATCCACTTGGCATGCTTTCATTGCTTAGTTTATTTTTTAATCTTCAGAGATTCTGACTAAAGTGCTTTTATCTGAGTGTTTTACTGTTAAACTTATTAATTTTTGTATGCATGCACACAATAATTGAGAGAGAAACATTATTATTTTATGAGTCAATACATTTTTTAATTGGAGATGACAACACATGCTCTATTTAATCTGCAAATTGCATATTTTTTCCTTTATTCAATTTTCTTTCCGTCTAAAAAGTTCAAATTGAATCATTTCGTTTATGTTATACTGTGAACGGCTAGTCAACTCCAAGTTGTATGAATATCAAAGCCCAACTTTTAGAAGAAAGAAATATAGCTCATGTATTATTATTATAATTTGATGCTTTAAACTTCGGTAAAATCTTTGTACTTAAAAGTGTTGGAGGTATTACAATTTTAGATAGAAATTATAGATGATAGAAAAGTAAAAAATAAATAAATTAAATAATACAAGAATTGTTGTTACGTAAAATATTATTATAAGATTTATATAGTCAATAAGAATAATTAACTAGTTTAACTAATAATTAATTAGTCTAATTAATTAATGTAATTATATTGTATCTAATAGCATGATGTATAAAAACCTCAACAATAAGAAAGGGTATTAAGAGTATCTATGTCCGAAGCATTTAGTCACTTGTTTGGAAATTTTAATATTGCCCAATGTTTGGTTTAACTCAATTTTCATTTCAATTATATGTTATTGGTACCACACCTTTGACAAGTTATTGTTACGTGGCTTGACAAAGGGAAAACATGTGAATGATTGAGCAGTATGGAGTGTTATTTGTTAGACAAGCAATTGTATTTTTAAGGAAAGTCAATTTTGGTGATTGGCCAAATTGAAAAAAATCTAATTGCATACATTATGGATTAGAAGCCAAATAAGTAAGATATGTTACAAGATACGCATTCTTGTGAACACAACCACACTAATAATTTGATACAAATTTAATTTCATACGATAAGTTATTAGAATAATTTATTTATTAGAATAACTGTAAGTCATCGTGGTTTAATAAAAACTACAAAATGATTTATCGTGATTCTGACAAATTTACTATGTTATTATATATGATTTTAAAATCTTATAGTCTAATAATATTTTAAAATATTTTTAGTGAGGAATTAAAAAATTGTATGGAAAAGGAACTTTAGATGGTATTGGAGAATTTAGACAAATTCTTTATACCATTTTCACGTTGTTATAATATTCTATAAAATAAATTTATATTAATCATAAGTATTTTGTTACTATTATCTTCAAAATCACTTTCTTAAAAATTGTAAAAAAGTTTCTCTATTTTCTACTCCTCCAAAATCCTCCTATCTCCTCCTAACTCCCCAACAAAACCTAAAACATGAGGCTGAAAAGCTCTATACTTGTGAATTGTGATTATGGAAAAAAAATCCTCCTAGTACTTGGTGGAAATCTTGTTGGGGTCACGGATCAATTTTTGGAAGGGTCCCTCGCTAAAATATTGAATGCTTATAAAGTTATAACTGAATGTCAATTTGTGGAAGGAAAAAAAAGGTACCATATGTATTTGTATTTTAAAATGAATAATAAAAACATTATAACTTTTTATAGAATTAAAATGAATGTATGTGTATGGCTTTGCACTTGTAAACAGTTTAATCTAAAAATGTACTTATTCACCTCTGTTTCTCTCGACCAACATTCTTCATCTATAGCTCAGCCTAATATTCAGTCAAATATAGGATTAAAATTCCACCCAAAGATCTCTGTGTGCATAAAAATAAAAAAAATAAAAATAATTGTTATTTTTGTACTAGACTGGCTTTTCACATTTTCCAAATTGTAAGTGATGCCAGATATTATAAAAATATCAATTAATTAATTAATTCTTGTTATTACAAAATTAAGAAGAAGTTGTTTAAAATTAGAAGTGGCAAGAATCTGAGGAATCAGGTTCTGTTTGTTGACCAGTTGTTTTTTCCTTAATAAAAGAAAGAAGAGCACTAAGAAGATCCTGCAAAGATTATGTTGTTATTCTGCTCCAAATTGGTGTTTGTTTTATGGTTGAACAATATAATAATAACAATGATAATAATGAATTATACAGAAGCAAGCATATATATTGTAATATTGTTGAAAGTGAAAAAATATGAAAATAAAGAATTTCCATTTGATAAGATAGCAGTAAGTAATGAGATCAGACTACTCTTGTTATCTGAATTAACGCCGGCCTCATTTTGAGATAATTACATTGCATACACCTAATAATAAATAATAAAGACAAAAAAACAATCATATTTTATTGGATTGTTAATTATTATTTGTTAACGAAGGAAATGAGCTACTGCTGTCTTCATGTTCATTTTCATTTTCATTTTCATTGTGTTCTTCTGTTATTCCACTTGTTGCTGATAAAATTGGGGATGACAAGAAGTCATAGAAAACCACCACCTTTGAGTTTGAGTTTGAGTTTGAGTTCTTTACTTTGCTGGGTTTCTCTCTCACTGTTACTGTGTTCTCTCCTCCTCTTCCTCCTCCATTTTTAGCACCACCTCTCTTCTTCAGAAATATGCGACACACAACCCAATTTTGTTTCTGCAAATAGAACGCAGTTAAGAAAGAATGAATGAAAAATGAATTAGAAAGAAATAAAGAAAGAATGAATTAACGAACCAGAGAGGAAGAATGATTAGTGAGGCGATATTCATGCATGATCCAATCAGTTCTTGAACCGTGAGGGGGTTTGCCTTTGTAGAAAACAAGAGTCTTTTTCATACCAACAACAACATTTGAATTTGAATTTAGAATTTGTTTGTCTAACCCTGTTGCCTTCCAGTAACCAGAGTTAGTTGCTCTGTTGGATCTGTTTCCATTTGGATATTTGGCTTCTTTAGTGCTGAAAAAGTACCTCTCTTCTCCCAAATCACCTAAATAAATAATTAATAATTAATGTAATGAATTTAAAAAAAAAATTAATTTTAGTTTTAATCCTCTATTTTAGTTAAATTATGAAAATAGTTCTTCGTTTTATTTCTTCAGTTTTAGTCATTTAAACAAAATTTTGATGCAAACTTGATGAAATGTCATTTTTGTGTGTTTATTTAAACCACACCATGTCTCAAAATTTCGTAGTACAACAATTATACCTGAAATTTATGATCATAAATAGTATAGTGTAACTAAAAAAATAACATTTCATCGAGTTTGTGACTAAAATTCTAATTGATGATAAAAAATGAGAAAAAACAAAATGAAAGAACTATTTTCGTAATTTAATTAAAATAGAAGGATTAAAACTGCAATTAAACTAAAAAAAAAAGAGGAAAGAGTAAAAAGAGAAAGGTAGTTACCTGGTAAATCCCAAGGATCAGAGTTGGAAAGATGATGAAGTTCAGGAATGATGGAAGCGGGTAAAGGGTAAGAGAAGACCTTACGCTTCAAGTATTGAACAACAAGCTCTTCATCTGTTGGATGAAAACGGAATCCTGGTGGTAATTTCACTTCTCCATTCTTCTTCTTCACTAAATTCATCCCTCTTTTTATTCAACAAAGCCACGGAGAAGAGTGAAGTGTGGTTTCCTTAATTTATAGTAATGAATGAATGAATAGGTTACTTAGTTACTCACTCACTCACACGAACCAAGGAAGAAGAAGAAGAAGAATAAAACGACACATTTGGCGTAAACCATACTCAACCCTTCGCTTTTACTTTGACGTTTTCTCTTTCTTTCTTTAACTCTTCCAACTGAAATCAAATCAAATCAAAACTCTCATTATATATAAATAACTAACCCTTCTCTGCCACTCCATTTTTTTATTTATCTAAATTATATAAGAGTACAGCTGGATGGAGTATTAAATGATGAACAGTATTTTTCTATGGGTGAAAGTACGAAACTAACCCTGTCAGTAATATGTATATCACTTTACAGGGAACAATTTAGAGTTAGTTTGGTTGATAGAGCACGGCACAGTAATAAATAGTAATGCCTTTTTTGCAAATTGCAATTTGTAACGCAACAACGTCCCCTTAAAACAGGCAACACTACACTTCATTTCTAAATTCTAATTTCTACCAAAAAATCTCAACCTCTTTTTGCTGCTCTTAACTTCATACTCACTCTTCCTTCCCTTTCTCTTTCTCTTTCTCTCCGATTCTTTTCTTTCCCCTTTACAAAATCACTTACTTTTACACTCTTTTACCACCTTTATATTCTCTTATCATTATTATTGTTAGTATAGTATGTCACCTCGTGCTATATATTTTAAAATTAAATAAAGTTCAATTTGAGTTAATATAAATCATTTAATTAATATAAATATTTTTATATTGTCGGTCTAATTAAACTATTTTTCTATTTTTTATTTTTATATCTATTAGGTGTATATGTAATATTTAAGATTTGAACTCCTGATTATTTGTTTAAAGGATCAAAATCCTTACCATTTAGACCAACCATTGTTGATATATTAACAAGATATATAGTTATACACCAATATTAAATATTGAAAAAAACATACTATCTATATTTATAATTGTTAATTTAATGTTAAAAATAAATATTTTCTGAAAAAATATTAAACGTGAATTAAAGATAAAAAATGTGCAAAAATCATGTGAGATATTTTATATAAATTTTCTAATTAAATAAAATATATTAATTGACAATTTAAATAATTTTTTTTCATAATATCAATTTATTTTTTCTATGACTATAGTTTAGGCAAGGTTTTAAATTTTAAATGTAATAGTATATAATAAAAATTCGGGTTAACTTTAAGAAAAATAAGATGTCTATTGTCAATGCAATTTTTTTAATTTATTCTAATGTTAAATTAGAATATAATATTTAATAATTATTTTTAAATTAAAATTATAAAATAAATTTATATAATTATTTTTAACTTATTTAATATTAATATAAAATTATTTTATATTAACAACGTATTTTATTAAACTGTTAATTTAATTTTGCTTAATATTCTTTACATGACATGTCATTGATTAATTGTCTCCACAAAAGTTATCGTTGAATATTATTTATGATTTTTTATACCATATACTAGTATCTCTCTAAAGAGCCGTGAACGTTAACAAGCATACATTTGCTATATCATTTTCAAATCAATTAAAATATTCTGTGAGCTTTTCAATAACTTAAGGGTCTAAATCACGCTGAAATCGACTAACCATATACAAATTGCCATATATACTTACATTCTTATTAAAGCTACATGCATAAAAAACTATGACCATATACATAAATGATAAAACCATATTTAAGAACTCATAAATGATTGCATGAATTGAATTTGCAGTCCTCAGTGTCATATTTGTCATGAGTGGCTAAATCTCACATCGATTAAAAAGATGGTAAATGTTAAATATATAAAAGTGGTGACTCGTATACTTAATGTTATTAAGATTTTTGGTTAAGATGCGATGTCGAAGTTTCTTGTAGTTATGGAGCATTTGGTTCATTGTTTTCTCTAGTGCTCCTAAACTCTCAAACAAGTGGTATAAGAGCCATAGTTCGACTTGGTGGGGGAGCGGGAGGGGATCCTAGTGTATGACTTCCTGACAGTGTAGTCAGAAGGTGTATCCTGTTGGTAATAACAGCGACGAGTTTCTCGGGTTCACAATGTTTGATATATAAGAGTGGTGATCCATATATCTAATGCCTTTAGGTTTTTCCTTAAGGTTTTGAGTTAAGATGTGGTGTCAAAGTCTCTTATGGTTCTGAAGCATTTGGCTCATTGTTTTCTCTCGCGCCCCGTACTCTCCAACAAGTGGTAAAGATTCATGGTTCGACTTGGTGGGGGAGCGAGAGTGGATCCTAGTGTAAGCCTTCTTAATAGTGTGGTTAGAAGGTGAGTCTTGTTGGTAATACAAACGGAGAAATTGTTGGGTTCAAAATGTTTGATATATAAGAGTAGTGACATAATGACTTAAGGTTTTAGATTGAGAAATGGTGTCAAAGATTTTTGTGATCATGAAGCGTTTTTGACCGACTATTTTCTTTCGTGCCCGCAAACTCCCCAGCAATATTATATTTATATATAGGCCTAACTAATTTATTTTTTTTATGTCCCCCATTTGCTTATGCATGAATCAATGAAAACATCAGAGTTTATATCTTTTAATAAACCAAAAAATATATAATATGAAGGTGACCATCCAAGCATAAGGTATACACTTATTATTTATGAAAGGTTTCTTACCCTTCATAGTTTTCAACATAAGACATGTATTTTTGTCATGACATTGTCTAAAACAATAAAAAATTAACAATTCATTGTTTGCATCATGAATATTGTTAAATGAAGATATCAAAGCTTCTTCTTTTTGATAGCCAAAATCAATGTTTGGAGTTTCTGCTAACACAACAAACAGTTGAAGTTTGCTTGTTTCTATCTGTGTCATCTGCTAGAAATTGTTGAGATGCTTACTCATATTTTAATGAATTGCATTCACTTTTCTTAGGTGAACTAGGAGCGTCATTTTCAAAAGATAGATCTCTTTTGTAAGAAGTTTAGGATCCTCTTCACTTTTTTGTAACTTTCAATTAACACATTGGAATATTTTTCAAATTTTTATATTTTCTGCATTCAAAGAGACTTACTTAGAAGTTCATCAAAGACAAATTCTAAATTAGTACGAGAAATTTTAGAATAATCTCATCATCTTCTTTTTTCTTGATGTTATTTTTCACTGTTGTCTATGTAAATACTTACCATTAGAGCCATGTTGGCTTGTTCATCATCGTCATCACACGATGCATAGTCATCTCATGTTGAGATGAGACTCTTTTGCTTTTCTCAAAACCCATTTCATCTGAATCTTTCCCTCTTAAACTTTGGACATTTATGCTTGAAGTACTTAGGCTTTTTTCGTTTATATAAAAGATGACGTGTTTCTTCTTTTTCTCAAGTATCTCTTCTTGCGAAGGATTTGTAATGTCTTCTTTTCTTCACCCATACCTGTTTAATCTTTTTGGATTTGATTACAATTCATCATCTAATTCGCCATCGTGGTCATCAAATGATACACAATCTTGTTATGATTATGATGGTATAGATTTATATGTTGAACTCCTATAACAATTCCTTGTTATCCAAAGGTGGATCATAACCATATTATACCATGTTCCATAGCTTAAAGTCATGTGACTTACATTAAACTTTAATATTATCTTTTCAATAATCAAAGTTTACAACATTAAACAAAGGAGGACGAGTAACATGACCTCCAATACTCCCACGATCACTAGCACTAGTAGACATGTTTTTTACAAAATAATATTTTCTCTTTCATATTGTTAAGTGCTCAACCAAAAGGTTAAGCTCTGATGTCTATTGAATGTAGTGAAAAACATAAGAAAATTGATATTTGAATTTTATAAATTTTTTATGCAAAAATTGTTTTGAATTTGTTTTTCTCCAAAAGGCCAAAATTTTAAATAAAAGTTTTTAAAAGATGAGCAAATAAAAGATGAATACATATATTTATATTAGTTCAGCACTAAATTGGTAGCTACATTTAGTCTTTTCAAACTTGAAGGATTTTCACAAAATGAACCTAATTTAAAACACCGAAGTATATTCCTTTCAAAATGACTATACTCTAGTATTCCCAAAATGACTTACTACGATCAAGCATTTGAGATACTAGGAACCACTAGGCTTGATTTTCAAAAGGAGTTTTGAAATACAATAGAATAAATTCATGGCAGAGGATAGTCACATTTTTAACTCAAATAAAAACGAGTAAAATATTCAAAGAAAGAATAACATGTTTCTACTTTGTTTAAGACTTTTGCAAAATTTATCATTTCTTAGCTTGATTCACACTTTCAAATATATCACCATTGTATTGAAATTCATTGTCGTATATACACTTGATTTTTGGTAATACAATAAATAATGTGTTCTAACATTAAAGAAGACTCTATATAATATTTGAAGAAATAAATTCTTTATCTCTTGCGGAAAGGATTGCAAGAAACTGTATTTTACTTGAATGTAAAGATAATGACATTTTCAAGTTGGTTTGTATGGAATTTCAGAAGTTCAAAATAAATTGTTGGCACTAAAAATTACCTTGTACATAGTCTAAGATGTCATGTTTCCCCTGGTTGTTTACAAGTGTCTTATTCATAGCCTTTGGCTTTTTTATCAATGAACTATATATGTGACTTTAGACTCTAAACCATTTTTCCTCTTCTACAATTGTTGGACGAGTAAAAATTTTAATCATATATCTTTTCTGATCTAATTGAAACCTTCGATATTGCTCGTTGGAAAGGAAAAAGAGAAGTTCCATTTTTCATGATGATATGTGTAACACCCCGATTTTCAAAGCGAGGGTGTATTTTTTTTTTTCAAAAGAAATTAAACTAAAACAGAGTAAAACAAATAAGGAAATACCTTTGGATAAATAATTGAGTCATCATAATTTACAAGCAGCGGAAAAGTTTCTCCAAATATAAATCCAAAGCATTTACACAACAACAAATGGTACATGGAACCCATTAAAATAAGATGTCAAACTGACAATATTAGTATAAGTACAGTTTTCCAAATTAAAATACTCCAACCCAAAAAGAAGGACGTCTAGTCCCTATACATCAACCTAATCTGATCATCCTACCAAAAAACTATACACCCTGAGTGATCTCCACGCGCCCCGTGAGATCCTCCTACATAGCTCCAGTCAAGCATTCTCATCTACATTACCATCCGTAGGGTATAAACCAGTAGGATCGTCCTGACTCTCATCTGAGGGCAAAGCCCAGATTTCCACAATAGTTGTAAAGGGTCACCAACCGAAATTAACAGATAACACATAACATTTAAGTTTTAAATGCACAAAATAACCTTTCAACTAAGCATGCACCTTAAAAGGATTTTCCATATGCTAAAAGTTCATATAATGCTTGCCAATTAAAAATGAAATCAAAATGAAGTTCTCAAATCATCAAGTAATACATAACTGACCAAAACATTGATCAATCAATTGTACAATCGATTATCTAACTCAAAATAAGGACTTCTGCTGAGCCAATCGATTGCCAAATCGATTTGGTCAGTTCTGCTGAGTTTCTGCATGACCAAATCGATTTCTAAGTCGATTTTGTCAGTTCTGATGAGTCCCTGGGTTGCCAAATCGATTTCCAAATCGATTTTGGCAGTTTTGCTGAGTCCCTGCCTCTCTGCCAATCGATTTCTTAAAAGATTTTGAAAGACATATTTATACAATCGATTGGCAAATCGATTAGGTTAAAATAGTGAACTTCCTGCAACTCATCCAATCGATTGGGAAATCGATTTCCCTGCTTATTCTTCCAAAAATACTTAAACTAATTCAATCACACTCACACATAACTCCAAAACTTAACACTTAGCAAAACCCACACAATCACCACGACGAATTGGTTTTCGAAATAGTTTTACAATTCATCGCACTCACACACGATAATCAATACATAACACTTAGCAATTCCAACACAATTACCACCACAATTCCAATTCAAACCACTCAATCATATACTTGATTCAAACACGACTCGTGTGCCAAGCACCCTAATGCAATGCGTATATGCCAAAATGCATGGACTCGGAATTCCAAACCAAAACCCTCCTCGAAGGGCCGTAAATCATAATTGTACCGCCTATCGCAGGCCAAAGTACCAATTACCGAGGTGCCACCTATCACGGGTCAGCACGATTTACTAAAATGCGTAAATCATAAACGTACCACCTATCACGGGTCAGTACAGTTTACCGAGGTGTCACCTATCACGGGTCAACACGATTTACTAAAAGAACACGATTTACCAAAATGAAATGCATGAGCATACACTGACTCCATCCACAACACTCGTTAAGCAAATGTAGATATTAAAAGATTCCCCATTTTTAATACTCATTTGACTTAAACGATTTTCACAACAAACGTTAAGCAAACAGAAATATTAAGAGATTCCCCATTCTTAATACTCTTTTAACTTAAACAATTTTCCAAAACAACATTAAGTAAACCGAGATATTAAAAGATTCCCCATTTTCAATACTCGTTTAACTCTAATGTTTTTCACG
>NC_021162.2:409083-431289 GCF_000331145.2 Cicer arietinum
ATACTCGTTTTACACTAATGGTTTTCAAATTTTCCACAAAAAACAACTCAAACATATTATCAAATTCAAATCACAATTCACACTAATTCACGTCTCGAATTTCATAAGCATCAATTATGAACACGTCAAACACAATTAACACAAATCATCACAACATACCACTCAAACACATCAAACTTCATTTACTCAAAATCATACACAAATGAGTTAAAGGCATTTTCCACGAAACATCCATCAATATCTTCAAAACCTAACTCTAAGATCTTACCCACAAAACCTTAGATTCATTTTCCCTAAATCAATACATTCAACCCTAACAAATTCCTTTCCACACAACTACAGATAAGTCCCAAATCAACACAACATAACACTCAAACACATCAAATTTCATTTACCCATAATCATACACAAATGAGTTAAGTTCATTTTCTACGAAACATCCATCAATATCGTCAAAACCTAACTCTAAGATCTTACCCACAAAACCTTAGATTCATTTTCCCTAAATCAATACATTCAACCCTAACAAATTCCTTTCCACACAACTACAGATAAGTCCCTAAATGCAAACTAAAAGTTTGGAAGGAGCCCTTACCTTAACGATAGCTTTAACGTGCGTTTCTGGTACCGCGAGCAAATCCAGTAAAAATCTCAGCTCGCAACGTCACCTCCAAATTGGTCCCCTAGCACCGTAGCGTGGTAGTGAGCAACCTTCCCTTATATCTCTTCGCGAAACGAAGCTTAGATCTAGATGAAACGGGGAGGTTTGTGTTTGACGGTTTTAGAAACCCTAACATCGTTTTTCTTCGTTGTCGAATCACAGAGGAAGTATGAAGTTGAGTAATCTTCTCTTTCACACTCACCAAACCTTGGGTTTATGTTTCGAAGCAAAAGAAAGAACCGAAAACGAAAAATGGAAGGAGGGAGAAGAAGGGTTCTCGCGTTAACAGAGGAAGAGGATGGAAAATCTCAATTTCTTTCCTTTGTTTTTCCTTTCTTCCTTTTTCCTTCTTTCCTTTATATATCATTTCCTTTTTCTTTTCCTTCCTTCTAATTTCCTTTCTTTCTTTTTCTCTCCAATATATATATATATATATATATATATATATTAACTGTAACTTAACAAATATCTACATATTTATTAAAATTACCATTTCACCCGTAACTCATTAAATTCCTCGTAAAAGATTCACCGCAGTTAATTTAATTTATTTATCGACGAGTAATTCTAATCGGCATCAAAATATCTTTTTGATCATATAAACTCCAAAATATTATTATCTTTGGCTAAAAAGCCTCCGAGCCAAAATCCAAAATACATAAAAATACATAAAATACACTTTAAAATTATGGGTCTTACAATATGTTTGAATTTTTTTGAGTAAACATGTTGTAGACCTAGTCACATAATAGAAATGACATATATTTCACCTATGATGTAGATAAATATCACTAGAAGGGGGTTGAATATGGATTTTGCTGTTTAAAAATATTTTTCACGTGTTTTTAAAAGATATCCTCTCTGAGAGGATGCGAATCCGATGATGGTTATTTAAACCTTTAAATTTGTGCTGAGTAAAAGAAAGAGAAAATGTAAAGAATGACACACACAACTTTTATACTGGTTCACCCAATGATGGCTACGTCCAGTCCTCACACACTTGTGAGATTTCACTAATGATTAAACTGACCAACCTCTAACAGAGGTTACTTACACTTTGTGTATTCTTTAGCCCCACCAAGCTTACAATCTTGTTTCTTATAAGTTCCAAACTATTTCCAAGTGTAACTCACGTGAAAATTACAAAGTGATATGAATATGATTGTTTCTCTTTTCTTAAATACTTTCTAAAAAGATATTTCAAAGATCTAGTGTAGGATTATAGAAAGTATGAAGAGAGGATGCATATTGCTCTTGATAGCTTTAAGATACTTGATCTTTTTATGCAATGTTGTTGTGTGTTTGATGATGAAGAACGTGCTGCCTTTTATAGAAGTCTAATGATGATCTTTCCATGTGATAAGCTTTGTATGACCGTTGGAAATTTAATAAAAAAAATCCAAGGTTTTCATCATATTTACATAATTGCCATCCAGTTGGCCTTGGACAGATTCAATCCATCCTCGAGTAGGAGGATCAACATACTTGGAACTTGATCTTGAGTTGTCCTTTTCTTTTCTCATTCTTCAAGACATGTAAGGCTATATCTTTGACTTTGTGGGCTACAACATTTCTGAAAGTTGAAGGGCTAGGTCGTTTTCAACTTTTGAGAGTGATGTTGACAATAGAGAACCATCCTCTTGAACGCGGTTCAGAGTTCCTTTCTTCAAGACACGTGAATGCTTCTATTTTTGACTTGTTTGTTGTTGCCTTTTTGTAGATTGACTCTACATTGTTTTCAATCATACAAGAATGATATATAGGTCTACTTTTAGCCTTTGCACATGATAGGATGGATCGCTTTCAACATTTGGAAATGATGTGGACTTTATAGAACCGTCCTCCAACTTAGTACTGTCATCCTCTTACATAGTACTGGCCATCCTCGTACCTATTCTTTTGCCTTCTGACTTCTTTATTTCAAATGCTTTATTTATTTATTCTTTAATACTGTTTTGCGTTTCTTTAATGAATAAAAAACATTTGTTATTGTGAGGATGAGTATTATCCAGATTTGAAGCTTCATCCTCTTACGAGGTCACCCTCTTGAATTCCAATTCTCCATATTTGGATCAGATTTTTCTCTTTTTTGTCTTAATGATTAATAACCTGTTTTCTTATATGAAGTCACTCAAAAACACAGATTAGTCATTAACCATAATCATAATCTTTTAAACAATTTTGTTATCATTAAAATCATTAGAGAGATTTTGTCTCAACAACCTAGTTTACTAGTTTTGAGTGAACATATAGAGTGACATTTGGATATTAGGTATGGTTAATTAAGGTTGATTTGAATATTATGAACAAAAATAGCATTATAGAACATGTTTTGTTTAGATTTCTACAAAGGATTAAGTCTATCAAATTTTTATGCCAAAGATTGAATTTTGATTGGTGATAATAACTTCCTAGAGAAGAAGAAGCTCTCTCATATGTCCATCTCTATGCATTGATGTGGAAGATTTTTAAACAAGTATTAAGTCCTTGAAATAGGAGAGAGATGAAAAAATGAAAGTTGTTAAAAATTTAACATTTTCAAAATATTTCTTGAAAATCGGTTCAATGTCAAAATGTTTCCTAAAAATAGTTATTGAACTCTTAAATTGTTTCAAGAAAAATAGTCATTTTAAGTTGCATATGACATCCATATGGATCGACACACTTCAATTTTGATAGATTATTTGAACTTTTAATGTGTCACTGCATATCCTCTAAAAAAAATAACAGATAGATTATTTTAATAAATACACTTCAATTTAATGGATATTTTTGTAATTTCTCAAAAAAAAACTTTAAAGAAATTGACTAATTGATTACAATTTTGAGAACTAAAGTAGTAATCCAGTCAACATATTTATTATTATAATTGTAATGCTATGTTCGTTTTCATAAAGATAAGCTATTTAAATACTAAATTTAGTAATAAATTCATAATATTAATAAATCTAATTTTTACCACAAATTCAAAATGACATTCAACCAGAAAATGTTTTAAAATATTTCAAATTTAAATTAAAACACGTTTCAGAATGCAAGTTTAGCGGAAGGCGAAACATTACTAACATTGAGGTGAAAGTTGGCGATCATACCATACCATAAGTTATCTTATTTAAAAATCTATTTTCCATAGTTTAAAACGACATATATATAAAAGAGATGTAAAATGTATAACTTAAGTTGGGTGGTTGAAGCTATCACCTAAATATATCAATCCTTTGGATATACGAAAGTTAACAGAGCCGAATTGCATCCATCAAACCTAGCTACCTCTCTATTGCTTTAGTCAACTTTTCTACATTCAAGAGAGATGATTTATGATTAAATTTTTTTTATTTGGAACCTCCATCTAAATTGTTTTGTTTATTCTCTTTTATATAAATAACTTATTTTCACCCGTATTTAGTTTTTATTTCTTTTTTGTTGTTGTTGTTGTGATTTCATCGTCTTAGTGTGACGTTGTTTTGTTTGTCGTCTTGGTGCGTTGTTGTTTTAGTTTATAATCTTGTTGCATTATTCATTTAGTTCAGATTGATAAATCAACTTCGATCTAATGTAGTTTCACTCAATGACTATAATATCGTCAACTTACAACTCTAGAGACATATGTATTCATGACATTTCAATTTTATTTTGTTTGCATGCTTTGCCACATTTGTAGGTATTTTTATTTTATCGTTTTATGCTATTAACATGGGTGTTGTGAGTTTGTTTGTAGATTCATCTTTTTCAATTTTCGAGATTTTGAATTGTATAATTATCGATTGATGTAATTTCTATCAATTTAAATAAATGAGTATCATTCTTAGTCAAAAATAAAAATAGAGTCGGTGATTGAAATGGAGGGATGCCTTAGGTATTGTGTGATAATATGAAGGACTAGTCAAACTAAAGGAAATTTTTTATCGTAGAATGTGAGAATTTTTTATCGTAGAATGTGGCGTTGGATGTTCATAAATACTAAATGAGATAAGATTATGAATAACAATATTAGAGAGAGTTGGAGTATCATTTATAAAAGAAAAGATGGTGAAAACTTAGCTTAGATGGTTTAGAAATGTGAAAATAAGACCTGCAAAATCATTCTATAATAAAGAGAGTACATAAAACCATAAAGATTAATGATCTCAATAGATATATATATGGCTAAATTACATATGTGGTCCCTTAACTTAATTTCAGGTAACGTTTTAGTCATTTATCTTTTTTTTTTTTCCGATTTAGTCCTTTATTCCTAACAATATCAAATAAAGTATGAAAATATGAGTTTATTTGAAGATTTGCGTTACGAATTTGATGAAATTTGTATTATATTGAAGAATATAATTAATTTTATGAGTTTTGATTGAATTTTTTTTTGAATTTTTGTATAAAAAAGGATATCATTGTTGAAATTTTAAAACATAAAATATCAAATTGTCACTTAAAATTAAAATAAAGGACCAAGTCGGGAAAAAAAAAAAGATAAATGACTAAAACGTTACCTGAAATTAAGTTAAGGGACCACAGATGTAATTTAGCCTATATATATATATGTAAGATTTTTGTTGTTGTTGTTAACTACAAAATTTGAAATATATGTGTCAACTCAATTCAAACATGATATAGATTACTACTGGATATTATACAAATACTCTATCTAGTCGTTATTATAAACAAAAAATGTCTTAAATCTTGATCACTGTTATAAGCAAAAAAAAAAAAACAATTATTTTTAAATCATTTAATGTTACTTACTATTACTAATACACCTTTAAGTTATTTTAAAACTTTTAATTTTGATTGTTGGATGTTTAACATTAAAAATGAATAATTTTAGTAAATTTAACTTGTATTTTATATAAAATATAAAAAATTAATTTAACCTAGTTACATTTTTTAATACCCGTGAAAGTGGTTTTATTTTTATTTACAATAGCGACTAGAGGGAATACATTCTTAGCATATTTTTGATAAAAAAAAATACAAAGAATTAAACATATTTAATAGAAAAGTTTAGAAGTTACAATATAATTAGATCTAGTGGAAGAAGTTAAATATCCACAATAGAGAATCTGTACTCAAATTTCTATTGTAAAAAATACTCACATTTACGACACGCATGTGGAGGGAACAAGAAAAAAAAACTTTGGTAGTTTTGTATGAGAATTCATGTTGGAAAGAGACTTCCTAGCTCCTACTAAAGAATATATCCAAAAAAAATTAGTTACTTATAGACCTGGCATGTTTTCACCAATAGTACAACCCAATTGGGCTAGAAAACTTGGGTTGTTGCGTATAGTTTTTATTTGCACAAATCAAATATGAATTGAATTTTGTTCGTGAATATAATATTAATTTAAAACGAGGTTAAATGAAATAATGAAATGATAATGACAATAGAGAAAGAATAAAAGGTAAGGGACCCAGTTGGCACCAAAACGACGAGCACTCACGTAGGATTAAGAGAAGCTGACAAATATGGTACCTTCAAGTGATGCCCCATTTCAAGATCTCCTCAATCTTCTTGTTCTCACGGTTTCTATCTCATAATGCACATTATGGGACTATTCCTAACACAAATTCACAATTACAACCCTATCATAACTTACGACCAATCACATATTTTTTAATATTATATACTATATTCATAAAATTATTAAAAGTTATAAATATTTTTATATATAAAATAAATGAAAATATAAGTGATAAAATAATGAAATAATTATATCATTAAGTAAAAAGTTGAAGACTGCAAAAATAATAGTACTATTTATATAAAAGTGAATAAATAAAACAATCTAGATGTTTTTATTTTCAACGCTATTAATTTTTTTTCCTTGTATGTAACCGAACACAATCTTTTAAAATTATCTCTTATTAATACAAATTTGATTTTTACAAATAAAATTATTTAATAACTTTTAATAAGGACAATACTTAGTTTTTAGTGGAGGTAAAAACAAAATTACTTAGTGGTTAACAACAAAATAAATAATCTACTGGGGGCACTTCTCAAAATTACATACACATAGGGACAAAGTTAGAAGGGGATCAGCGTCCTCTCAAACTTTTATAAGTTTTTTTAATATCAGTATGTTATTATAATTTTGTGTGTTTATATTTTATATTTTGTGAACTTTATATGATTTTATAATGGACAATTTTAAACTCAATATACTGTATCTTAAACACCTTATAATTAAGTAAAATATAAAGAAAAACAAATTTTATTAGAAATCTAATTTGTTTTATCTTCTTAGAACCACCTAAGTTATGGAGTTGAATCCGGCATGAGCTGAATGGTGGTAATTGATGTTGAGTGGGACTTGAGGGTGAAGCTCAACATGACCCAAACAATCGAGTTGATGTTGAATATGATTTGACTAATTGAGTTAAGCTAAACATGACCTAAACAGTCGAGTTAAAATCATCCATACCAATCCACAATCCACCAATCGTCAAACCTAATAAGGCGTAGATGTCTATTCTCCGTCAGATCAACTTGTATCAATCCCTAGTCCACCAAATATCAAACATGTTAAGACATAGATATTTCATCAATCTTATTAAGGTGTGGACGTTTGTTCTTTGTGAGATCGACATGTAACAATCCACTATTGAATAACTTAAATGGAATCAATTATTTTTCTTAAAGGAATTTGAAATTTATTTGTTTATACACTCCATATGAGACCAGAGGAAGTAGTAAAATTATTATTCGAAATAAAGAAGACAACAAATACCAAAGTCCAACGAACAAAGTTTTTAAACCAAAGATGCATGTACTATTTCATTACTACAACCGTCTCTTAATATTTTTTCCCTTTATATAAGATTTATATCAATTTTTTAATTACATCTATTATTTCTCTAATAATTTACTTTTAATTATGTTACAATTTTTCTATAATCTATAATAAATATTAAATCCTAGTAAATATTATAATAAAATTATAAACTAATTATCTCGTTTTAAAAATAAATTAATAAAATATTTTAAATTATGAACAAATTTAATACTACAACTAATTTTTTTTTAATTTATATAATTTAATAAATGAGGTCTTATATATAAGAACATATTCTATAAGATCACTATTGAAACAAAAAAGTGATCTTAAAACTTAATAATTATTATAATAAAAAATATAACTATTTTTAATTTATTTAATATTATTATTCATAACATATTATTATTTTAATACAAAACATTTAATATTAATAATTAAATATTTATCATTTAAATGAATAATTTGATATATTTAAATTATATTTTATATAATTTAAAAATTTGATCACCTTTAATTAATTTTCTTAATATGTGTGGAGTGTGTGGAGTAGTTGAAAAGAGACACGTAAAGCTAATAGATTTCAAAGTTGACCGTGCTATCAATTCTTATTTGTGAATTTATTATCAATTTCAATGTTGGACGCATAGAGATGTGCCTTGAGATGGAGAATGGTCATTCACTTTAATGATTGGTCACTTGAAATTAGGAGGTTCCTTGAGTTTGAAGCCAAAGTACTCTATTTGTTTGTCAACTCCGAAAGCCACACTTTGCAAAAGATAAAGGAATAAGATATATAAATCACTGACAATTTATTCAATTATAATATAATAACAATTATAATAAGGATATGTGACATATTACACATATAAACAATTTAATTTTTAGGATTTAAACATGACTAATTAATAATTGAAAAATAGACATGTTTGTTAGAAAAAAAAATTGTCTATTATTTTTTTTAATGAATCTCTTGTTTGAACTTCTTTCTAAAACATTCTTTCACTAATTAATAATTGAAAAAGAAATATATTCGTTGCAAAAAACTTAAATGTATAAAATAGTTTTATATTAACATTTAATAATAATTTAATTAAAAATTTACCGTTATCTTGATTTTTAGTTACAAATTGTAATTAATTATTAATATGTATGATTTTACATTAATAATATATTTCTATTAAATTTATTAACGATTATTTGATACATTATACATACATAGTGGATCATGTAGATGTAGGAGGTAGGTGGGAGTAGTTGGAAGATTTAAATTGGTTCTTTCATCCCAAAAACTTATTATTTTTTGAGTCTCAAATAAAATGTCACATTTGAATTGTGGGTGGTAAGAAAATAATTAATTAAATTCATTTCAATAAAAGTTAGTATCATTTATTAAATAATTTTTATTAATTGTAAATAATTATTAATTGTAGTAAATGAGATTTTTTTACGAAACAAATGAATGACATTTGTATTTAAAGTGACAATCAGTTTAAAACAAGAAAAAATTGTAAATGAGACTTTTTTACGAGACAGATAAAGGTTTAATGATATCTTAATTTATCACATGTATAGTAATGGATATCCGATTACCATTCGTAATCGTGACTGCAAGTTTGCTTTTAACTAAAAAAATTATATTTTTTATTCAAATCGATGGATCCATGCTAAATTTAAAGTTATTAAAACAAAAAAGGAAAAAGTAATAACATTCAAAAACTGCAAGAAAATAAAAAAAGAATTTATCACACCAAAATGAAAAACAAAACAAAATCACACTTAAACAAATAAATCACGAACAAAACATGAAAGCAAAACCAAATCTAATTTATAAGCATTTATTTATATAAAAGGATAAAAAAAATGATTTAAAACGGAGAAAAAAAGACCCTAAACCACTACTCTTCAATCTATGGAGAAAAACAAAGTTGGATGCAAGGTTGAATTGCATTAATAATTATTTCTTATCTCATCTCTATTCTAAAAACAAAAAATATATTGAAAAAAATCAAAATCTCACATTGAAAATATATAAAACTCTATATATAATAGTCTATAAAGATTGACATCCTCTTACAAGCTAGTTGTGTAAGGATAAGTTAAGTTCGATATAAAAACTTCAAATGGTATTAGAGCTTAACGATCGACCATCTACCAGTTATATATACACTTTAAGTCCAATTGTGTTGACACACACTTTACCTTCAAACTCGATTATGTAATAATTAGTTTATATAAAAACTTCAAAAAAATACTTGGTTCTCTCTGTTTTTTTTTTTTTTTTTTTTTTATGGAATTACTTAGTTCTCTCTCCCACTTTGTTTGATCCCACCTTATAAGCAAACGAATCATCCTAAGTGACTTTGTATTACTCTATAATGAATAAATTATTATTTTGAGTCGTGAAATTGTAAGTGTAAATTTTTGTTGAGATATCAAATTTGTGAAATATCAAATTACTCCCTCCGATTATTTAAACTGACAAAATATTTATTTTGTAAACTATTTTAGAGAGCTTTTTGTCTACGTGTTAGAAAGTTCAAAGCGTATTTTGACTGATGTTAAACAATTCAAGAAAACAATTTAATATTTCGTAAATTTGAGATCCTAAATTGACATATGATTTACAATTTCAAAATTCAAAATGATACTTTTTTCATTCTATAATTAATTTAATTTAAATTGGCATGTTTGATGAGTCTACTACTATACATGCTTCACAATTTTTAATTGAGTTTGACAATCAAATAGCCAATTGGGAGGGTTGGATTATTTCATTAATCAAGCTTCTTTAGTTTTAATTGAATCTAATTAATCAATTATACAAATATTAATATGAATATGATCGATGGAGTTGTCCTATCCAATGATAGAGGAATGAAAGGGTATTGGACTTTATTGTGAAGTAGTATAAATGGCAAATAAGTTTCATTAAAAACAAAAAAAAATAGAAATGGCAAAGTGGGTTGTGGCGAGGGAGAAATGAAAGTAGCTTTCACATATTAGTGAATTGCAAAACTATTTCTCTTTTTTCTCAACCTAAACTTTTGTAACCATACAAAGAAACTTCCTCAAAAAGGCCCATCCATATGTCTAAATGTGACAAAGGTGTGTAAGTATATAAGTATAACAATTAAAGAAAGAGATACTTTTCGTGTGGGCTATGATGCCAGCTGGTTCCTCACTTTTTTCTTTGATGTCATCTATTATCTTTTTACAATGCTATGCTCAATACTCATACTTTGCCACCAACGTCTTTTTCTATGTAAATTAACTTTGTTTCCAATGCTTAAGCTCCTCCTTTTGCTTCACTAAACAAAAACACTCCTACTTTTGAATACTTTTTATTTATCTCATTCCAAAATCAACAAGCAACGTGATATGGTGAAGATAACAAACTAAATTCAACATTAGTGGAGTGAAAGTGACTATTCATAACCATTTAACGTTCTATTATTTCAAAAAATAAGTTTTTAGACTTTATAATTTTTGTTTTGTCAACTTTTAATTTTTAAAATTTTTTCATTTTTATATTTTATCCTTAATTTTTCAATCAACTATTGTGTATTTTATGAATTTTTAAATAATTTTTTGGAGTAATGTTTAAAACATTATAAAAAAAATTCTCACAAAAATTTAACTTTTTTTAACCACTGAAAATTTAAATATTAATTTTTTTAAGTATTAAAAGGTTGACATTTCAAATTTAATTAATTATTTGTTAAAAAATTCTAAATTTTTGTCAGAAAGTCGCTAAATATGTTCTAAGCATTATTAAAAAAAATTATTCAAAAAATCAAAGCATAACAAGAGTTGGTTTAAAATTAGAGATCAAAAATGCAAAATGAAAAATTTTAGCGACTAAAAGTTGACGAAATTTTTTATAAGGACTAAAAATAAAATTGTACTATTTTATAGGATCAAAAAATTTATTTAACCTTTTTATTTAACAATTTTGTTTTCTCAATATTATATATAAATACTTTAATTAGAGTTACTCTTGAAGTAACATTTTCCCTTAACATAGTAAAATATTATGACATTTTGGGTTATACTTTTGTGGGTTAAATAAGTTTAGTCTATATAAAATATCAATATTTTAATTTTAATTCCTATAAAAATTTCTTAACATTTTAGTTTCAAAAAATTTAAATTTAAATTTTTAATCTCTACTTTTAAGTTAATTTATGTGTATCTATCAAATTTTTAAATGATTTTTTGCAATCATATTTACAATATTATAAACATATCTTTTATAAAAATTTGAAATTTTAATAATGGATGAAATAAATATGAATTTTGAAAATTAAAAGTTCATATTTAATTACAAAATTCGAAAGTTTTGTTGGAAAGATTCTTATAATATTCTAAATCTATAGCAAAAAATTATTAAAAAAATTCAAAAGGTATACATGAAATGACTTAATGTAAGGACAAAAAATGAAAATAGAAAATTTTTAGGAACTAAAAATAAAATATTAAAATTTAACAGTGACTAAAAATTTATTTAACACTAATTTTATTTACAATAATATGTGGACGAAAAAAGTTACTTCAAAAGTAACTCTAATTAAAGTTATTCTGATTAATAATTTATTATTGATATTTAATTTTACTTATGAAACATCAAAATAAAAAATCTTAATGATTAAATCAACTTACAAAATTTAGAAGTAAATATAGAGTGATTGATTACATAGCTACAAAATTAAGAATTCTATGGAACTTTACGTGTTTGATCGGTAGAACTCGATGTTTTAATAAATTATTGACTTAATTGCAATTTTAGTTATCTATTTTTACTGATTCCTGAAATTAATCTCCTATTTTAAAAATTGACAATTTTAGTTAATCCATTTGATTTTTTAACTAACAAACGACGACGTGACATACTTTAAATAACATGTCATATGATTTGATGATGTAGAATGATTAACAATCATAAAATTAAAATAAAA
The DNA here is from genome assembly GCF_000331145.2 of Cicer arietinum. Taxonomy (NCBI): domain Eukaryota; kingdom Viridiplantae; phylum Streptophyta; class Magnoliopsida; order Fabales; family Fabaceae; genus Cicer; species Cicer arietinum. Next base: position 421,473 of record NC_021162.2, read on the forward strand.
TACGTAAAAATATAACTTTTAACTTCAAAAATTACTTATATTTGTAATTCAATTAATGACATATGAACAATTAATCTATATATATGATTTTATATCATGGAATTGTATCTCTCATTATTTAAATATGTCAAATCATCGTTTTTTAGTTCAAAAATATGAGAGCGACGAAAACAGTTGACTTTCCGAATACAGAGACTAATTTCGTGAATTGGTAAAAATAAAGGAAGCAAAACTATAATTAAACCTGAATTATTAAGCGAAATAACTCTAAATAGAATTGCTGCTAGAGTAACTTAATTCACCAATATATATATATATATATATATATATATATGTATGTATGTATATATATATTGTATAAATTGTATATAGTTTGAAATATATAATATTTGAATAATTACAAAACTCATGCTACCCTTAACCTTAATTCTAATCCATTAAATATCCTAAATAACACGTAAATGAACATGTTTTCTGTCAATTTTTCTCTAAATATACACATTTTCATTTCATTGCATTAATTGTGTCATACCATTCAACCTATAAAATATGGGTGACTATGAAAATAATTTTACCATTGAAATGTATTATTATTCTTTCAATGAAGTAAGTATTTAATCTAGACGGTTATAATTGGTGGGTGGCTATGCATTTACCGTTAAGAGGATTTTAAGGTGTGATACTAATACATGAAAAGTAATTTTTTTGTCCACTTAATGATGCAATATTTTACTTAATACCAAGACACACATGACTCTACTTAATGATGCAACACTCTATTTTTCTAAAAGAGATCTTTCTCCCCCTTCTCTCTCATGTATCCCAACTCTCTTTCATGCATGATTGGATAGTCCTTCAATCTAAAAGCTATTAAGTCTTGCTACCACTAATCCAAAAAGCTACTAATGATCCTTTAATTTCTACCCATTTTCCTCTAATTATGTGGATTCTTATTGCATTAAATGCACAAGACCTCTAAATGGGCTATTATTACAAATCCAAAACATTGGATATTTGTGATGTTCACAATCAATGCATGAATGAATTGGTTGTGATGCTTGGGAGTTTGATGAAAAATTAATTGTTAATACTTTAAGAATTTGGAATATTTCGTTGATACCTATAAAAAATTAAATGCATTAGACCATTATCCTTGAAAAAATAGAAGCATATGTTGATACCCATAAATTGAAATGTGTCGTTAATCATTCAATGTATGAATAATTTAATATGGATGAATATGTTAATTCACATGTACTAATCATTAAATGCAGTGAACATTTAATCTATGGGACTCTAATTAAATTCAATGGACGAATTACAAGGCTTCAAAATGTCTAGTCTTCTTTAATCACCCCTATATTTTGTTTTTGAATTATACATAGCTTAGTTTTCGAATTCTACCTTTCAGATTGATTTCTTCATACTACACAAGGCTTTATTTTTAAGATTTTATAAGAGATGTTATAAGATATATTTTTCTTATAAGAGATGTTTGTGTTTGTTAAGATTTTATAAGAGATGTTAATTTTGTGATATTTTTCTTTTATTTTATGTTTCTACTAAAGCACCTATAGATTCAAATATTGTTTTGAATAAAGACAAATATCTAAACGTAATGAAGATGAAATATATCATATATTGGAATTCTACATACTTTATGTAGGGTTATTTTTATGATATTTTTCTAAATAATTTATTTATATATTTTTTATGTATCTTTAAATTTTTTTATAGTAGTTATCAATATTTAAAATATATTTTTCTTATAATAGTGATTTAACGGAGTATTAATTTATCAATTTTAATGGACTACTAAATTAGGCTCCATGATATTGACTTTTTTATACATTAAATTGTTTTTTTTTTAAAGTTAATATTAATGTATATGGATTTACCTATTTTTGCATAACAACATTGTCTGCTCATTGTTTACATGTTCGACAAGTAATTTATAAAACTTTGTGCTTCAAGCCCAACTTATATAGCCTAAGTACTAGGCCTTTGCTAATTGTATATAACCAAACACTACTAAATGGGCCAAGCCTAATTGCTTTGTTCGTTTTTCCTTTTATTCCAAATTTCCAATAAGGACACAACAAAAGCTTAGTTATTGTTTTTCTTTTATGATAGTCTAACAACTGCTGTAGAAAAAACTGAACAAAAGTAAAATGAAATTAAATTAGTTCATTTATAATCATCATCATATTCAATAGATATAAGGTTACTTTGTGGTTGAGGTGAAAAAATTAAGAAGAAAAAATATAAAAAGTCTCTACCCTATCCTTAGTATAATACTAACAATACTAATATTAATTGTTCCAAATAAATAATCTCATTTCTATATATATTAATTGTTCCAAAAAAATAATCACATTTTTATAAGTGTATTTCGCACCAATAGAGTGACTTCAAGTTTCGTATACATTGGTGGTTCAGATCAATATACAATCAACATGAGTTAGTTGGTCAAATTACAATGCATCCTAACTAAAATAGTTGATTTGTTACTGTCAAAAACTAATTATGTAGGTTGTGTGAATCGACTTAAAGGGTCGTCAGTTGATTCATAAGTTTCTTGAAAGTTCATGATTTTATCTTAATGTAATGTGAATCAATTCACAAGTGTGTGAGTCGATTAACAAAACCTCATGAAAGTTTGGCAGTCGATTCACATGATAGGTGAGTTGATTCACAAGTTTTGAAACACCTAGAATGAGATCATAACTTATATGTAAACATATTTATAAACTTATTAATTGATTTACAAAGTTAAATATCACTCAAAAAATATTTTTGATGTATTTCAAAGTATACCAACATGTTCCTATCATGCAACTAATGTTATGCATGATAAATTAAGGTTTTCAAAGTAAACAATTAAGACAAACACAAAACATCTAACTAAATAGACAAACCTAGTTTTGACATCTATAAAACTATACTATGTCTCTCTTAGGTAAATATGCAATTGCACCACCATTACCAAAGAAGTTAAAGGATTAAGGGAAATATGATCTTGAGTAGGGATCAAAGCTTCTTTCATTCGAAGAAGGATTGGACTCGGGTAATTTGGAAAGAGATAAAGTAGAACTAATGTTGGAGTTAGTACTATCAAACACTATAGCTGAAAGATTGATTTCAAGAATAAGGTTGAAACATGGTTTTTTGTTGAGGAAAATAAAGAAAGATTCAAATTCAAGAGTTGAAAATTCAAAGATGTAGATGAAGGTAAAGCAATCAAAGCTACATAATCGTTCCTATTTATAGCAAGAAGTTAATTAATACACAACGACAATTGAAATATTTGTTGATCAGTCTAATGATGTATTGTCTTAGATATCAGATTAATTGTTAGACATAAAACGAAAGTGTAAAACATCTATTTTTTGTCTTAAATAAGTAATGATTGCAGCGCCAATTGGTTCACGTCACATTATCTCAATTGTCTGAATTGATTAATGTGACACAAATGCACATTTGGTTACACTTAACATATTATGAATTGTTAGCCAATAAAACAGCAGACGAGCCACATAATATTATTCGAATAAAAAATAGTCGAGATGATCATGAATTGATTATGAATAAGACAAAGGCATGAGTTGCATTTAGCTCAGTAACACAATATTATTCGATTTATGAAAATCAAACATAGTAAAAAAAAAATTGGTATCATTGATAATTTGGTGGAAAACACTAGTTAGTGACGACTAATTTTTAGGACTCAGAATCAAGATAGAAACAATAACGCATGTGAGTATAAATCTCTAGGAATTGCAGCCAAACGAAGACAATCCATGAGTTGTGGTTGATAGAATTTAGGTTTGCAGTTTTCGTCCCCTTATTTTTATTGATTCACGAAATTGATCTTCGTATTTTAAAAGTCGACAATTTTGACCAATCTTTTTGAATTTTTGACTAAAAAAATGATAATGTGAGATACTTTAAATAACATGATATATGATACAATGATGTAGATGATTAACATCTATGAAATTGGAATAAAATGCCGTAAAAATTTAGATTTCAACTTCATAAATTTTTCACATTTTTAACTTAATTATTGACATATAAATAATTAATGCATTTAGATAGTTCTATCATATAATTGTATGTTACATCATTAAAAATATATCAAATCGTCATTTTTTAATTAAAAAATCTAATAGAGAAACCAAAACTATTGACTTTTAGAATAAAAAAATCAATTTATTAAATTAATAATAATAATAAAGAGATTAAAATTACAATTAAATATAGAATTTAAATCTCAACCTTCGCTGATATAATTATCATTTGATCAATTAATAAAATAACTATCTTTTATTCACATTTTAAAATTTTAATTATTGCACTTATGTTTCAGGTACAGAAGATATTTGTTATTGTCTTACTAGAGAATAACTTATTTACAACATTTTTTAGCCGATTCTGCAAATATTCTTGGTTAACAGGAAAAAATCATCACATACTATATGATTTATGGTTGAGAGTACTAGTTTGACTATAAGTGGGAGATTTTATTCGAGTATAAAAGATTGATGGTTGATGAGATTCGTTTGACCGATCTTTGTCGACCACGTGTATATATTGAAAGGCTGCGTGTTACTGTTGAAACTTGAAATTACAACATTAAAGTTGGTCGCTATTTATCAATTTTTTAGTCATAGGTTCCTTTTATATATCTCATCATTGTTAAACAAAAAGCTGGCAAAGTAAAGCAATATTAGTGAACCTAACTGATTCAACTTTTTGTGTGTCAAATTGATGGTGGAAATTCAACCAGCTCCCATCAATTTTGGAATGAAAAATTTTACCTCCTTCCCTGTATACTTCATTATAGAGTTTCTTTAAAGACAGACAAATTAGACGGTTCATGGACTAATAAAAATAGTCACATTTGTAATTAGTCTTTATACTTTTATTGATATTTTAAATTAAGAAAGTTATTTGTAATATTAAATTTATCGACAATTTAAATTGTTTTACTAGTTTACCTTTTAAAAAAAAAAGTTATGCTCCGTTTGGTAAAATTAAGCTATAAGTTAACTGATAGTTAAAAAGCTGACTTATAGCTGAAAAGTTACTGATGACTTATAATAGCTGAAAAACTAATTAGTTGAAATTAAAGTGTTTGATAAATTTAACTTCTAACACGATAAAATGACATAAAAAGACATTATTGTTTAATTTAAAATAACAAAAAATGTGATATTTTTTATCTAATCTTCCATCTATTGTTTTACTTGATCTAATTTTTTTGAGGTACTAAATCTATTTTACTACTTCACTTTATTATTTATGTTTTATTGTTTTCCATATTCTCATCTCTGCAATTGAAACATCATTCTTTATAATAGGAATTCTCCTCCTCCTACTGTGATTGTTCATTTCACCCAACACGTCTCTCATGTTTTCTCATTTCTTTATCTCTTACTATATTTATCTCGTTTATGACTTGTGTGATAGAAATATCATAAAGTGTAACAAAGCCATGAAATAAAAAAACCATGCAATTCATTTATTTTTTTGGATACACCATTTACTTTTTTTTTTATTACGATATAACCATAAATTTGAAGAGTTTTTCAAAAGTTCAACAACTCTCGTGTGTATAAATAGTAATCATTTACGATTTACAATTTGACAACAAAAGTAAATTTAACTTTATGATTTTTTTGTCAAATGAATAAGATGAAATTTTTTGTTGAGTTATTTTGGCAAGAAATTAAAGAAATTGAGTTCAACTCTATTCATGCATGCCTTTGTCAATTTTGTGTTATGTGATAGAGATTCTTGTCATGCGTGAAGTAATAGTACCGCTTTGAAAACAAAAACCAAAAGTAATAACACCGAGAAAATGATATTAATATAGCGGGTTAATTGTAAGTTAATGGGACGGTTAAGTTTTATATATAAAAAATAATTAAAATAAATTAATAAAGTTATAAATAGAAGAAAGTGTAAAAAGCTATAAGCTCAAATGTTATTTGAAATAGCATATCAGAATAAACTATAAGCTTGTGATAAAAACTTGTTTACTAACAATCCAACAAGTTTATAAGTTAGTTTAATAAGCTATAAACTAGTTACTGGGTTTACCAAACAGTGCCTTAATTTATGGTTTTATGAAAGTATTTATTATATATCATAGAAAAAGATAAATCATAATTAAAGATAAAATAGTAAATAAATAATTAATATAGTTGAAAAAGTGAAAAGAATTTTATAAGAAGAGATAAAGAAGTCTAAAAAGAGTCTTATACAGAGTCAACTTTAGGGAGAGACACTTAAAACTTTGCTTTAGACCCTATCAAAATATAAATTTTTATTCTAATTTTTCTACCGTCAAGAAATCCATCAATATATAAAAACTCTTTAGGCCTGAAATAAGAAACAAAGAGCTCCACAAAATTATAATTATCACATAATGGTGCACCTATTTAAATGTATCTAGACGTATTGTACTATTGAAAATATTTTATGACCTTAAAGACATTATTTTTCATTACGAAGGTCTCTTAAAATATCGTATTAAAATTTTCATCAAAATTTTTATTATCAACGTGACAAAACAATTGTTTCTTCACTTTAACTCTACTTCTTAATTTTTTATATATGGTTAACGATTTCACAAGAAAGATTAAATAGATTAACTTTATTATTGATTGAAAAAGAATTATCAAATAAAATCGATTATAATAATTTAATAAATAATTGTACAAAAGATAAATTTTAAATAAAATATTATTTAAATTTCGAAAAGATACTCTCATAGTTTCGGTTTAGAAAGCCAATATCTTATCTTTAAGGATGGTGGTAGTATATAGTATATACAAACCATGTATAGATTTTTTATTAGCAAAAAAATTCATTATAGTAGAAAAACTCTTCTCAATTTCTAGGTAGAGATCCCACCTTATAAATTACTTAAAAGTTGGACAAAGATAATGCAATAAACTCCTTCTAACAAAAATCATACTGTTATTGTGATATATGAATTAAATCACATCCATCTAACAAAAGCCACCGAGCCATATTAGAGCTTTAATTTAACAATCAACGCGGTGGAAGTGTTATATACATAACATATATTATCGAGAACTTCTACGAGATATGTTTTCATACTATCAACTTAAATAATCAATTGTTTAATGACATAGAAAATATGAGTAAATTTGACTATAATTTTAAATTTTATATCATCAAATTTTTAATATTTATAATTTTGAATTATTTAAAATAATTAATATTTATTATATATAAAAAAAAACAAGTTATGAGTTTTTTTCTACTTTGGTGGTTGAGCGGAGTCTTTTGAGAGAGGAAAAGAAAGAGTTTTGAATCCTAATAATGATTTTAATTTTAATTAAAATAAAAAAATTTAGAAAAATAATTTATTAAATTTAAAGAGATTAAATTGTAAAAATAAATATACAGTACAATTAATTTGATTAACTTAATATATAATATATAAATGAACATACACTTATTGGTTAAAATATTAACAATACTAATTTTTTAAGAGTACCATAGAAATTGCCTATTAATGATAAGATAATTAGTAGATTTACAAACCATTGCAAGAATTGACTTCCTAGAGTAAAAATACTAAGCCTATAGCTACTTTACACTTTCAACTATTTGGAGTAACATTAAGAATCTTGTGAGTGTATATATATATATATATATATAATATATGTTTGATTGATGGAGAATGAATGTTGAAGGAATAATGGCTATTCCTCCCTAGCTCACGTACGGTGCTTATTTGACTTAATGATCACGATAGAATATGGCACCAACATAAAAAATAGTTTGTGGTGCTAAGTATACTACCAACTCAAAAGTTCAATCAATGAATACAAAATCTTTTGTTAATAATATATTTCATTTTAAAATATATTTGCTGGAACTTAGAGTGTGTGTTGTATATATATATGTGCAATAATAGTGGTGTTGTCTCATCACCTTTAGTGCTTTCTTGCATGAGATTTGAGTTAATAAGGTTTCTCATCCCCTCCCCCTAAGCATGGCAATTAGTCACGCAACTTTGGCATTTGGCTTTGGCATGCTAGGTATATATATGTATAAATATATTAAAATAATATCATTTATACCATACTTTAACTATATAAAGCAAATTAAATAATTCATATTTTTTTGATTCTCAGGCAATGTCATTTCTTTCATGGTATTCTTGGCTCCAATGTAAGTATATACTACATAGATCACTCTTTTTAGTTTTTGCTATAAAAATTGTATTATTGAATATTATTTATTATACAGGACAACATTTTACCGGATTTACAAGAAGAAATCGACCGAGCAGTTTCAATCACTACCTTATCTTGTTGCATTATTCAGTTCCATGCTCTGGTTGTACTATGCATTAGTCAAAACAAATGAATTTCTCCTAATTACCATTAACTCCTTTGGATGCCTTGTAGAGATCATTTACATCCTCTTGTACATCACCTATGCGCCCAAGGACGCTAGGGTAAATGTCTTTTAACTCATCAACCGAACTATCTGCATGAAAACTAATCAATCGAACTATCTGCATGAAAACTAATCAATCGAACTATCTGCATGAAAACTCATCAATCGAACTATCTCCATGAAATTGTTGGCGGAAGCATGGAAGCATATATATCTATATATTATGTGTGTTTTTTTATTTCATTACTAAATTGTTGTTAATTAATTAATTAATGCAGAAGTTAACTCTTAAGCTACTTTTGGCAATGAACATGGGGTCATTTGGTTTGATCCTCTCAGTGACACACTATGCCATGCATGGTGCACTTCGTGTACAAGTTCTTGGATGGATTTGTGTTTCTATATCAGTTAGTGTCTTTGCAGCACCACTAACCATTGTGGTAAATATGCATATATATAACTCTATTTTATTCTTCAACTATATTAATGATTTGAATGTTTACTACGCGAAAAAACGCATTTTACAGCGCATTTTTTAAGTTATTTACAACACTTTTTCAAAAAAATAAGCGTTGTAGTATCTAGCGCAGTAAAAAGATACAACAACGCTTTTTAAAATAAAAAAGCACTATAAAATAAGTTGATATATTGCGTGTTTGTTATACTCATTTTACAACATTTTTTTGGAAAAAACACTGTAAATCGTACATTCAATATAACATTATTATGCACCTATTACAACGCTATTACCTATTACTACGTTGTTCTAATTTTGTGGAGCTATATTAATTATATATATATGCATGCAGGCACAAGTTGTTAGGACAAAGAGTGTTGAGTTTATGCCTTTCAATTTGTCATTTACTCTCACATTGAGTGCAATAATGTGGTTTGGTTATGGTCTTTTTCTCAAAGACATATGCATTGCTGTAAGTGTTAATTGTTTTAATATTATTAATTTGGAGAAAATTTGATAAATAAATAACAATGAATATTTATTTGATGTAGCTCCCAAATGTGTTGGGTTTTGTTCTTGGGTTGGTTCAGATGATACTGTATGGCATATACAGGAATGGTAATAAAAAGGCAACACTTAAAACCGTTGTTAGCTCACTAGAAAATGGTGAAGTATTTCCAGTACAAGAAGATCATGAGATAGGAAACAAGAACAAAGAAGAGAAAAATAAAAGCATGGAAACAGTCTAATTAATATATGTATCTTACTATATATTCTTCCATAATTTGTAGCTACCTTGTAACCTACTACATATGCTAAATAGTTATTTCAACATTATTGTGTGTTCTCTGTATTCTTTTTTTTTTTTTTTTTTTTTTTCTTGGGTTTGGGGGGGGAAAAAATTTTTTTCTCACT
>NC_021162.2:431362-457528 GCF_000331145.2 Cicer arietinum
TTTTTTTTAAAATTTTTGTGTTTTTTTTTTTTTTTTTTTTTTTTTTTTTTGTTTTCCTGAGATTGGAGGGTGAATAAATTTTATCATCAGTGTGTTATAAAAGTCATTCATTGTTTACAAGAACCATTGTTGAATGAGTCCAACGAAGTAGAAAGACAGAAAACCAAAGATAATGATTCTAAGACAACTAATGTAATCAACTAACAACGTTATTATAATTAATTAATGACTACTTTAAACAATATCAAACTAATTCTAACAAATCTAAAACTATCTTTCTCCCTATAAGTTGGAATGTGGACTAACATTTTCAACTTGAAATGAATAATACAATTCAAGAAGAAAAAAAATAAAAATTATAGCATTTAAATACGAAAAGATAAAATCTCTACATCAAAATTGAGATTTAATAGTGGTCATTCTTTGAAAGTACTATTAATTTAAAAATTAAAAAACAAATACTATAAATAATGCGTTTATAATAAGTGTTATTTAAATCTCAATCTTTAAACAATTATTTGAATAATGTTGTCTAAAAATCGACACTTAAACAACACTTATTAAAGGCGCAGTCTAAAGTCTAATAAAAAAATAACAAAACTATAGACTTTGTAATCGTATTGACTTAGGTTCAAAGCAAACTTCCAAAAATTTAACTTGAATGTAAGGCACCTGCCTTTGTACAATGCTTTTATGAGGTTTTCCAGTTTAATCAGTATGCTTACTCAGATCAATTTTTTTTATAAATAAATAAAATTCATTTTCATTGTTTATATTTTAGTATAATGAACTGAAATTAAAACTTCTATAATATTATTAAATATATAAAATACAAATAAGATTTCTGTAATTTGTACAAATAGATTTTTTTATTTTTTATTTTTATCTTAGAAGAGATGATAAATTTCACCATAATTAACTCACAAATATGAGCGTCCGAGTTCGAACCAGGACGAGACGTTCAACCTAACAATATCGACAGACGTTCAACCTAACAATATCGACATTTGTCAGTTGAGTTACGGTTTAAGAACAAATATATGATTATGGAATATATTTAATTATCATAACACCATTTTGTTAAACTTGGAAAGCATCAATTGTCATTTGCTTCTTTGTAAACACTTTCACAATTTTGAATTTTTTAATTTCTTTATAAAATACATTGATAAATAATTAATTATTTCACTAATCTTAGTTCTACAATATCAAAATAATTTTATATATCTTTGAACTCAATCTCTAACATGCTTATACTTTACAACATATTTATTTAAAATATAATTTTTCACTCAAAATTAACGTTTTTAACTATCCACACAATTTATAAAAAAATTAAATCATGGAAAAACCCGCGCGATGGTATACATCTAGTTATTAGTAATTGTTATTTACTAATTAATAACTAACATATAGTAATGTAACTATTTACATCTCAATAAAATCTAAACATATAGATAAAAATAACTCTGCGAAATCCAAATAGTTACATAAGAATATCCAATAAAGCACGTAGTCTATTGCATCACAAAATAAGGATCGTGGAAAATAAAGTATTCAAGATAATAGAATATGAAAAATATTGATGTTAAACATGAAAGAGAGTAAAATAGGGATAACTTTTTATTTGAAAAAATGAGAAAAATAACTACAATAGTAGGTATAATGAAAATTGTATATCCAAATTAGAACAACTAATTTCTCACTAAGATAACTAAGTTGTAACTAGCACCTACCTAAAACAACTAACTTGTAACTAATTTTACGTCTTTAATAACTCCACATACTAGAAGGTGTTCATGACATTTCTAGCTTGGGATAAATAATACAATGTAGTAAAAAAACAAAGAAATATAATGAAAAACGTCGAAATACATCAACTAAAGGATTGTAAAATATCAGAATAAATCGGCTAAAATATTTTTGGAAGATTTATTCTTCGTTTGAAATAATAACAAGAAAGATTCTAATGCAATCTTGCTTCTTCCTTTTTATTATAGTAGGGGTTGAATCAAGTTTATACATTCATGCAAGATCTTCTCTTGCATTTTTTTTCTTCTGAAATGAAATCTAATGCGCAATTCCTTGTTCATTAAGACTTCTAAATAAGAATCCAATTATGAATATTTTTTAGTAACCATGAACAATCTTGTTTTTTTTTTTTTGTTGGCAAGTATTGAATCTAAGGTTTACAATTTCATGCAAGATATTCAACAAATTCACTTGAATCCATCTTTTTCATACATAATGAAAGTTGTTGATGTTAAAACAAGATTGATATCAAAGCATTGAAGAAGTCTTGTATTTTAGAATAGTTTTGTTGGCAAACTTGTGCCCATTGTTTGAAAGTTATTTTTTTTTAATCTTTATTATCATGATGAGATAATTCTAACTTAGAATTTGAGAGGAAAAGAGAAGAAAATGAAGAAAGAAAGAGAAAAACTAGTTTTGAATGAAAAAAAGAGAAGAAAATGAACAAATTGTTCATGAATCAAATGAGAGTTTTTTGAAAGTTTTTCCAATAAATTTTTTTTGAAAGAAAATAGTAGATACCTATACCATAATAGAATATGCAAAACATTTATATTAAACATCAAAAAAAGGAAAGTAAAGATAATTTTTTATTTGATCAAATGAGAAAGATGATTACAATAGTAGGTATAATAAAACTTATATACTCAAATAAGAACAACTAATTTTTGACTAAGATAACTAACTTATAACTAACATTTAACTAAAGTAACTAATTTTACGTCTCTAATACAAGAATCCTCATATGATTGATGATTCAAATATTTCTCCAAATTTAATGTTCCTTAAGTTATATTGTGAAGCACATATGAGGTCTACAGATTTAATAATGGTAACAATGGAGCGTGATATATTTGGTGAAGAATTTAAGAAGATATTGATGTTATAAAATAAATTGTTTTTCATTACTGGTTAAGTGCCTCTGCTATATGTGTGTATGTCATGTACCTTAAAGAAACTAAAGTAGCCAACATGATATCTACTTTGATCAACAAATTCTTTTTATTAGTAATCTAAATTTTTATTTTTACTTTAAGATATTTGTATGAAAATTTCATCTGGGCATGTGGATTAAGAAATAAGTTTTGATTCTTATTTTCATATTTAACGTCTGTAAGATATGAAGAAGATGGAGAACAAGAAATACTCCACATATTCTTGAAAATCAAGGAGAAGAAAAACATGTTACTTGAACCTTATAATAGAGGGTGATGTTTCTTTTAAAAATAATATTTACAATGACAATATATTGAAAATATATTTTACATAAATCTACGATATTTAAACATTGAGTATAAGTGTAGAAATTGGATCTTGATTGTTGTCAATCTCTTGTATGAGATAATATACTGCTTGGATTCGTTGAATGGTTAGCCTCAAAATGAGACAAACATGATTTCTATATTCAAAACATAAATATTTATGCTTGTATTTAATTTTTTTAGTGTTTATGTGTACACTGATTTATAACTAATACTCATTTGAAGTTAAATTCATTTTGGTAGAGCTTTAAAAATTTATCGTGATCATAAGGGAGCTATGGTGACCAATTTGAAATATAATAATATCACATGAAAAAAATAAAGGTATTTTAATGTTATCTTCAAATAAGTAAGTAGTGTAAAAGTTATTGATGTATATGTTTAATTTTCAGTGTCTCTGCCAAGATAACAATGATGATTATAAATATTATGTCATGTGATTCATGAAAGAGATTATCATTGAAAATTAAAACACGATTCCAGTTAATGTATATGAAATTAATTTAATTATTATTTGTAATCGTAGACATTCAATATATTTAAGTTCTAACTCAATTTTATATTTTTGTAAGTACTTTTTTAACTACAAGTGTGTTATCTACTCTAAAGAAAAGTTAACTAGGGGAAGGTGTGTTGGGCTAGATATATGGTCCATAACTTTTTGGTTGAGATTTTATTTTTTTCTTGAATGTTTAAGTTCTTAGATTTTGATTTAATTTTTTTTATTAATATGATCCCATGTATGATGCTATAGGTTTGTTGAGTTATTTATGGTTTGTTAAGTTGTTTTTCTTCTATGTAGGAAACATTATAAAAACTAGGTGAAGAGAACTATGATTGAAGTTAATAAAGGAAAAAGAGTTGATCAAATATTAATGACATTTTGATGTGCATATAGATGTTCGGTTGGTGCAAGACCTTAAGGGGGAATTACTATATTTTGACAACTTTGTATTTTTTTCATTTTGATGGATTAATATTAATGCATTTGACCATTTAAAAAAAATTGGCTTTAGTGTGTGATGTTTACACCATAAAATTTGATTAATTTTATGTTCTTATATCTGAACAATATTTATAATAGGAGGAATATAAAAGGTTATAACAGTTGATTTTATCTTATATTTGATTATTTTTCTTGTCTTATGTTTACATTATTATAATAGCGCTTATTATAAAAGAAGCATTATAAAATGCATTAACCTATAATAGCGCTTAGTAAACGTTATTATAATATATATATATATATATATATTAATAAAAATTGACCAGATCAAAATACCTTTTATAACATACGTTTTTTATAATGCTTATTTTATATTAAGTTTTTTATAACACTTCTTTTATAATAAGCGATATAAAACGAGAGTCACTTATAAAGTGTTTAATAAGTGTTATTAATGGTCGCCTACTTTTAATAACGCCAATATTAATAGCGCTTATAAGGAGACTAAACACCGTGTTCTGCACAATTTATGGAAAATTGAGTCAGTGTACTATATCCTATTATATGTACACAAATACTTGATTTTTGTGCCCATCTAATTTTCTACTTCTGTTTTCCACCCAGAGTTTGGCAAGAATTTTAGATTTATGTTTGAGAAAATACACCCAAACCTTCCTTGAAAAATCATCAATAAAAGTCATAAAATACCTTAAACCACCGATAAAGGGATCTTTATTAAGTCCCCACACATCGGAATGCACATAGTCTAGCATTTTTCTCATTATTATATTTTGACAACTTTGTATTTTTCTCATTTTGATGGATTAATATTAATGCATTTGACCTTTTAAAAAAAATTGGTTTTAGTGTGTGATGTTTACACCATGAAATTTGATTAATTTTATGTTCTTATATCTGAACAATTATAATAGGAGGAATATAAAAGGTTATAACAGTTGATTTTATCTTATATTTGATTATTTTTCTTGTCTTATGTTTACATTATTATAATAGCGCTTATTATAAAAGAAGCATTATAAAATGCATTAACCTATAATAGCGCTTAGTAAACGTTATTATAATATATATATATATATATATATATATATATATATATTAATATAAAAATTGACCAAATCAAAATAGCTTTTATAACATACGTTTCTTATAGTGCTTATTTTATATTAAGTTTTTTTTAACACTTAGTGCTTATTTTATATTAAGCTTTTTATAACACTTATTTTATAATAAGCGATATAAAACGAGGGTCACTTATAAATCATTTAATAAGTGTTATTTATGGCCGCCTACTTTTAATAATGCCAATATTAATAGCTCCTATAAGCCTCTAAACACCGTGTTCTGCACAAAATTTCTAGAAAATTGAGTCAGTGTACTATATCCTATTATATGTCCACAAATACTTGATTTTTCTCTCCATCTAATTTTCTACTTCTGTTTTCCACTCCAGAGCTTGGCAAGAATTTTAGATTTATGTTTGAGAAAATACACCCAAACCTTGCGTGAAAAATCATCAATAAAAGTCACAAAATACCTTGAACCACCGATAAAGCGATCTTTATTAAGTCCCCGCACATCGGAATGCACATAGTCTAGCATTTTCTCTGCTATGTGTTTCCCGAATTCAAAACGAACACGACATTGATTTCCAAGTATACAATGTTTTCACAAATCTAGTTTACAACTGCAGATACCCTTCAACAAATGACTCTTATGAAGTTTTGTTATGCTATGCTCATTGAGATGACCCAAACACATATGCCACATTTTCGTTGCATAATCAACATACTCAACTGACACAACATAACCTATAATGGTACAACCCAATAGTTTGTAGATGTTAAATGCAATCCCTTTTGCTCTCAGAATTGTCGAAGCACCCTTGCTAACCATCAGAATGTCTTTATCTTCGTTAGACCTATATGAGAAATCATTTGCCTATAGAATACCAAGAGAGATCAGATTTTTTCTCAATTATGGAATATATCTGCCATCATTCAATGGTCGCACGCCTCCCTTCTCATTCGTATAAATTTTAATTTGTCTCATAGAAATGACATCATATGTTTTATCTTCCCCCAAATAAACAAAATCAAAATTGTTTGACTTGAATGTGGTAAACCACTCTTGAGACAGTGTCATGTGATAAGACAATCAGAGTCAAGAATCCATATTTATGTGCATTTTCTAGATAAAACACAAATAATATCTCCTTCATTGCCATATTTATCATTTTGAAACACGTTCGCAAAATTGGAGGAACCATGCCATTTGTTTGGACAATCCTCTTCCAATGCCTGATTGCTTACAACTGAAGGACTCTACTTTTTTTTTTTTGTTCTTGGACTTAGACCTCTTCTTCCCACAACCTGCTTTTTTATTTGTTCCTCCCACAATCTTAACCTTTTACATACAAACCTTTACTTGAAGATCATTCCTCTACATTTTATCTCTTTTGAGAGTGAGACTTAAGTGCAATAGTAATATCATTCAACTTTATAGTGTCTTTCTCATATGTAAGAGTTGTCACTAGGTGATCAAACAAACTTGGTAACAAGCATAACATAATAATAGCCTTGTTTTCGTCATCGACTGTCACCCATAGCCTCACCAAATTGCTGATTATTTCGTTGAAGGTATTGAAATATTGTTGCAAATAAGATGCTTCCTACATCTTTAACCTATACCATTTTTGTTTTGCAAACAATTTGTTCGTGAGTGTTTTGCAGAAATGTTGAGTATCCAATTTCTCCCATACCTTCTTTGGAGATCTTATGTCTAAGATATGATACATCACCTCATCTGATACACACACAAAAATCATCCCTGAGGCCTTAACGTTCATCTTTGTCCAATTGACTTATGCCATGTCTGCTGGTTTTCCTCAAGCAGTGCCTTTTGAAGACCTTGTTGTGCCAACCAATCCATAACCCTTTGTTTCCATAACGTGAAGCTTCCTGTTCCGAAGAACCTCGCCACCTCAAATTTTGCACCATAGTTACTCTTCATACGAATCCAATTGTTAGAGCGACAACACAATCTTAAAAAAATAAAAAAATAAAAATCACAAAAAGGAACTCAGACATTTTGTAATGAAGTTTTGTAATGATAAATCTTATTAAATGAATGAATTAGGATTTACATAGTACACATTGTGTTTAAATAGTAATAATAAGATTCAAATTATAAAAATAGCCTTGAACCATACCACAAGAAGCTATTGCCCTCGAACCCCTAGTTAGGCCAACAAAAATCAGTTGGGACAAACCACCCACTTGATACCATCTATGAGCGATACTCAACGAATATGGATAACTAATGACCTTATTTGCAATTGTGTTCTTTTTGTGCATAATTTTGACTCATTACTAGACCTTAAGGATCTTTTCATAGATGGAAGGTTGCAATTAAATTAATTAGTTACTAATGTTCCCATTGATCATATGTAGGAGCTTAGTAATGATATATTTATTGATGACTCGTGTGCAAAAATTTTTATTTGGTGTCTATAAAAACTTTGGAATGTGGATGTTTGGTTCTAGCTCTTGTGGTTATAACTTTAATATGGTGGTTGAATTGCTTACCATCCTTAATGATATCAATCTTGATTGGTAACAAAGGTTACAAGGAGGTGGTGATTCTGTTTGATTCTAAAATGACTCGAGACCTTATTGCAAAAGTCATTATCTTGCCCCTCTCATAGCTAGAATTTGGAGATGTTTAGGTAGAGACTGAATTATTTTGTTACAACATATATTGTAGGAAGGAAATTAAGTGGTATATTGACTTGCAAAGAAGAGTGTTATGTCTTCGTCTCTTTTCATATGAGAAATGTTGTCCTTGTGACTTAGTTGTTATTATTCTTTTTTATGCTCTTGACATGAGTAGAACTCGTATGCAGTTTCCTTTTTGTGTGTTTTCTTTTCATTCTAATTAAAAAGTAATATCTATAACCTTACTTTATTTTCAAGTCTCTTAACTATTTGGTAATTCTTAAATAGGTTTTGAAATTAAAAAACATTGTAATAAATTGTTACTTACCAAAAATATATTTATTTAGGGACCCAATTACAACCTATATTTTATAGCCAATTATAGCATATTTTCATTGATAATTGGCAAAAACCCATGTCTAAATAGTCAAATCATTAGAACAAACAAGCTCGGAATTGTAACCTCTACAACCGAATTTGTAATGCAGCTGATTATAGACCATTAGATTAAAAGAAAAGAAAGTATCTCTCTTCAACAAATGGTATAGAGCTTGTTTACCATAAAATTAGTGGTAAATTATCCAATTTGACCTTTTTAGTATTATGGCAAAGTACAAATTCTTGAAAATCATAAAAGGAGACATTTATGTGTTTGTTCACATGACAGAGTCTAGAATTCTAAATATTAAAATCACATATGTAAATAGAAGGAGACATTTAACGTAAACATGCCATTAGTGGCCTACCTTTTCCCAATACAAATATCAGTTTAGAAAATGGTGTATAAATCTAATCTAGAGGTTGAATAAATCCTGCCTTATTCAGAAGAAAACAAAAAATTATATTTTTTCTTATCTTTGAAGTGTATATCACGTCCTTTAGAATCAAAGTATTTCTAGAGGTGAACTTCGACTCCAAATATTCAATACTAGCAACATTAGTGGTATGAGAATCTCCCAACAATGTCGATTTCAGTTATCAAAGCAACAATATTGATTTCAGTTATCAAAGCAACAAATTGCTCTTCAACCAGGTTAGCTTGTTGTGAAGAGCTTGACATGTTCCTACACTTGAGTTACATATGACCTAGTTTTCCATATTTATAGCAAATGAATTGTGAGCTAGAGTCATTTTTAGGAGGTCATTGTTGCTTCGTAGTTGGGACCGAGAGGGTTATCATACTTGTTGTTATTTATATTGTGGTTTTGATTCTTGAGTGGTTTTCCAGTTGACTTTAGAACTTCACTGATGAATTTCTTCTTGTTGTTTTAAACAACTAGTACTTTATCTTGTCTTGCTTTCAGGATTCTTCCTCAATTCGAAGACAGGGTATCGTACTCTTTAGAGAGATAATTTTTTTTTTTTACGCATAAGAGAATTTTGAAATTCTTCCAAGCAGGGGGCTATTTATCATTAATAACAACAATTTAAAATTGTTCATCTAAAGGCATACCTTCAGAGATGATCTCATGAACTAGCTTATGAACTTCATGGAATTGAGCCTCCATGAATCTGTCATCGATCATCTAATACTTGAGGTAGCGACTCACACCATATTTTTAGCCCATTCTTTCTCGGTATCATATTTCTTCTTCAGGGCATCCTTTCTAGTTAAGAAAAATAACATCATTTATTGCCATAATTTGAAGTGACATCCCTCAAACCGAAATTGTTTATTGCAACCAAAAGCAGCAGAGCCAGATCTAGTAATCTCTTCGGTTGACATGACAAAAAGAAACGTCTTAAAATTGTTGTTTTCGAATTTCAAAAAAAAACTATTTTTAAAATAATTTTCAGCCATCGAAGATATTACTGTCTTGAGTTGCAGACTAGGTCGCTCTCTTTAAGATATTACAGTGGTATTAGGACCATTCCAAATAAAATCGAAGGGATTAAAAGAAAGGAAGAAGTGATTCAAAAACGCATCGAGCAAAAGAGGGATAAGAGATAAAGTTGAGAATTGCATTCAACTTTGATGTATTTTTCACAATAACTTGACACTTTTTTTATAGTTATGGAAGTTATCTCACATATGTATACTATCCAATGTGAAATTTTAGTATTTATGAAGTTGAAAGTTAATCAAAATAGAAAAACTTTCTAATATATAACTTTAACAATTTTTAAATTCACACACTAACACATTCTCTATCTTTCAACATAAATATATTTAAATATCAATTTAAATAAAATAAACTCAAGATATTTAGTCATATTATTTTGAAGAAATGTTTTTTTAAGTGTTTGAATGATCACCATGAGTGAGACTATGATTTATACTCCTTTTAATAAAATAAATATGTATAATTTAAAAAGTGTTGAATTGAGACCAAGATAATTGTCGGGAGGAGAAGTTTATGAGCGGTATATACCCTCACAGTAGAAAACCAATGTGCTGCTTTACTGGCTAGACATATATATGGCTAGCATGTTGCTTTCGGTTATAATTTTGTATAGAAAATAAATGCAAGTGTTATGCACTCTAGCTTGCTCTTAATATATAGCTCCTATATATGCATATGCTTGTACGAAGGAACCTAGTCACTATTACATGTTGTAATGGACGGTAGTGGTCTGCTATATATGCTAAAGTAAACCTTATTAATTGCTATATGTAAATAATTAATTAACCTAGTTAATAGTACTCCCTCCATCTAACAACAAAAAGTGTCCTTTAAAATATTTATAAAAATAATAAATAAATAAAAAGTTATTTTATCAAATTATTCATTTTAGTTAATAGTAAATTTTTATTTTAATTGTAGTTTTGGTCCCCTTATTTTAATTGAATTACGAAAATAGTTTCTCAATTTTATTTCTCCTCAGTTTTAGTCTCTAAACAGAATTTTGGTTCAAAACTTAATGAAGTGTCATTTTTTCGCGCTTATTTAAGACATATCACGCCTCAAGACCTCGTAATGCAACAATTATACCTAAAATTTATGATTATAAATGATATGGTGTGACTTAGAAAAATAACATTTTATCAATTTTTTTAATAAAATTTTATTTAGGGATCAAAACTGGAGAAAAATGAAATGAGAAGACTACTTTTATGATTCAGGTAAAATAGGAGAACCAAAACTATAATTAAATCTAAATTTTTTTATTATTATCAATATAAAATATAATAATATTTTGAAAATTATATATTTAATAATCATTGAAAATTAAAAAAAATAACTAAAATTATATTAAAAATTATAAATAATATTCATTTTAAGATAATATTTTATCAAAATGATATGGTAATGAGAGGTAGTTATAGTACATTTTATTGTTGTGGGATGCAAGATTCGATGAGCTGTTTCTAAGTATTAATGCACACTGTTTTTTTAGCTAACCAAAATGGCAGTGTTAAATAGTAACCTCTGATTTTATTCTTTGAAGAATCACTGAGAATTAATTTTACAGCGTAAAAAGCATCATGATTCATGCTTGTTTGACTGTAATCTCCAGATTTTATTCTTGTTTGAAGCTTAATGGTGGATGAGGATTAATGTTTAACTGACCTCTGTCGACCACTAAACCAAAGACTGAGAAAGAGTCACTCTGTTCCAAACACAAAATTCAATACGTCCTTCTTCATTAATTTATTATAAGCTATTTTTTTTATGTTGTTAAAGTAAAGCATGATTAGTGAATCTGAGTTAATCAGCTTTTGTGTCTAAATGGTGGTCATGAATCATGATGCTAATTAACAAACTTTAGTTTCTCATTAGACGGTGCAAAAGGCACTAAATGAACCGTGTATATTTCTTCACCCACATTTTGTGTCCAGCTATTTTCCTTCTTTGGGCACCATTTATTTATTACTCTCTCTTCTCATTATTATAACATAAATTTTAGGGATTTTTTTTTTATTTTAATTATAAAAAAATTATAATTTTTTTATTTTATTTATAAAAAAATTATAATTTTTAAAAGACTTTTTTTATTTTTACATAATATTTTTCTTTTTAATATTAATAAAAGCATTCAATAAATCACAATTTTCTATGCATGTATATTGAAAAAATGTTCAAAAGATTACAATGATAAATAATTTGATTGGTTTTGATATTTTTTTCTTCTTCTTTTCTTTATATATTAAAGAACACAGGGAGTAATTAGTAAAACAATATAGGTTTCTTTAATATATTCTCCATGCTGCTCCTCTCAAATGGAAAGCTCTATATTTACCTCACAATCATTTTTTAACGAGAACTACAAAAATATATTGATCCAAAAACAACTTTAATTTTTTGTAAAGTTTACTAAGGATAGTCTACTAATTTTATATGTCAAGGTGGAAATTGAAGATATCTTATTTTACGTGGCTATTTCAAAGTAGTGAACATTAACAATAACACATCATCAAGAGAGAAAAAACTCTAAACTGATGTCATGGTCAAAGAAATGAGTAGTCAATCAACCTCTTTCCCAATTTATTATTATTATTATTATATGTGTGTGTTTGTAAGTGTATATAGGTGTGTGTGATTTGTGTGAGTTTGGGGGATCTGTTAGAGTCAATCATACTACACACTAGAATTAGGATGTGGAAAGAAGACACTACTTCAAATATTTATGTAAACCTATACAATCTTTACATTCATTAAATACAATGAGAGATATGTAAATAAATAGAGTGATGTAATATATTAATGATGTAATAGAATAAAAAAATAGATATTGAATGGACTTGAGAAAATTGTGGATATTCAAATATAACAACCCCTTCCCAAAATACAATCACAAGGCCATTACACATGATTTTGCATGAAATCATTTTAAGATAATACTTTATACCCTTTTTCACTTTTGTGATTCTTTTTGAAAAAAGATGTTGCTAAAGAAATGAAAACTTCTTTTAGTGACCAACTTTATGCATTTTTTAAAATAATAAAAATGTTTAAAATTTTAATTTTATTATTTTAAGAAATGTATAATTAAAGCTCCATTTGTTAAAATTAAACTATAAACTAACTGACTAATAGCTGAAAAACTAATTGATAATTGATAATTTATAACTGAAAACTAATTGATTAAAATTAAAGTGTTTGATAAATTTAACTTTTAACAATATAAAATGATATAAAAGGACATAATTATTAAATTTAAAATAATAAAAAATATGACATTTTAATCCAATCTTTCATTGGTATTTTTTTACTCATTTTTTCTTTTTTTAATCAATTTTCCTAAAAAAATACAACAAAACTTTGAAATAAAAATCAGAACCATACAATTCATTTACTTTTTTTTATATATTATTTACTTTATTTTTATTACAATACAAGCATAAATTTGAAGAGTTATCTAAAAGTTTAGTAAGGTTCATATGTATAAATAGTAATCGTAAAAATAATCCAATTTATTTACTATTTACAATTTGGCATAAAAAAATAAATTTAACTTATTAACAATGATAAATTAGAAGATGAAGAAAATAATAAATATAACAATGCATATTTTAATCAATTTCTTGTAAGATAAATAATATGAATTTCTTTTTTGAGTTATTTTGACAAAGAATTAAAAAAGTGACTAATGCTCTCTCCACTTAGAAGAAGATATTTGTGAAGGGTGAGAAAATCGTAACTAAATACGGTAGCTATTTTATATTATATAAACCCTATAATAAGTTATAAACGTAAGAAATATTATTTATCAAATACATCTACTTTAATCCAACGAATTTATAAACTAATTTAATAAATTATAAATTAGATTATTGGCGTTACTACGGGTGTCTAAATGCTAAAAATTATTTTCATTTTAGCTCTTTTACAATGTTTCAAAAAACATTCCTAAATCTTACGAAATAAATCACACAAAATTAACAAAAATAAACACGTGTGACGATCTCGAAGAAAGAGAAAATGTGTAAGTTGGAAATGGACGAAAATTATGGAAGATAGCACTTTGTAAAATAAAGTATTTATCATAAACATATATATTTTATTAAATAAAAATAGTTAAATAATTTTTTAATCTCTATAAATTTTAACATTTGACTAATACAAAAAAATCAACATTTAAATTTTAATTCCTATAAAATAAAATATAATTTGTAGGTTTAATTGTAGTTTTAATCTCCCTATTTTAACTGAATCGCAAAAATTATCCCTCCATTTTATTTCTCTCCAATTTTGGTCCTCCAAACATAATTTTAGTCCAAAACTTGATGAAGTGACACTTTTTAAAGTCACACCACACCATTTATGATCATAAATTTCAGATACAATTGTTGCACCACAAGATCTTGAGACATGATGTAACTTAAATAAACGCAAAAAAAATAAAATAAAACTTTATCAAGTTTTGGATCAAAATTCTGTTTGGGGGACCAAAACTGGAGAAAAATAAAATGAGAGGATACTTTCACGATTCAGCTAGAATAGGTGGAATAAAACTACAATTAAGCCTATTTTTTATTCCCTACAAAATTATCATGCATACAATTTTAGTCCATATTATTAAGTTAATATATATTTTTGAATGAATATTTGGAGGAATTTTTACATCATTATAAAAAGTTCATTCACAAAAAATGAGTTTAAAATTTGATTTTTTTTATAAAATATTATTTTATTTTATTGTATTATTGTCTAATAGTTTTTTTCTACTACTTTAGTCATAATAAATAAAATTTAAAATTTATTATTTTATTTAAATAGATAGAGATGAGAATGGGATGCGAAACCCAACCCCCATCTAGCAGGAGCGAGGATCCAAATTTCAACTCATATGAGAATGAGGCAAGTGCTAATTTTTGCTACACATAATGATACATGTCATCCTTTAACAATAATAATAAACTGCTTCTTGAGTGACTCATTTTCAATAATAAAAAACATTTAATTAAATTTATTAACAATAATTAATTTATAATAAGAATTTATATTATTTAATTTGAACTAAAAAATAAAATTTATATATGTAACGAACTATCAATAATTAAATTTATCAACAAAATAATATAGGTAAATTATCAATAAATTAATAGCAATATTATAAAGCAGAACGCTTCATATATTAGTCTTTTAGTATGAATTGAATAAGTTAATGAGTCAATTTTAGTTTTTTAATTTGATTGAGTTAATAAAAAAGTTGAGAGCTTTTGATGAGCTAAGGGGCCAAAGGATTATTAAGAAGGAGGAACTAACATAATCACTAATTTCTCATTTCACTACTAGAAATTTTGCCTATAGTGACCGATTTAGAGACCAAATATTTTCAGCCACACTAGCGACCGAAATAGAGACCGTAATTTTGAATTTATGAACTAAATATTTTTTCGTCACTAAATCGGTCGCTAATGAAATTTAGAGACTGAAATAGCAACTCAATTTTAGTGACAAAAATTTCAGTCGCTAATTATCACTTATAGAAAATTTGCCTTTTACACTAGCGACCGAAATAATGACTGAAAATTTAAACCTTGAAACTAAATATTATTCCGTCACTAAATTGGTCGCTAATAAAAAGTAGAGACTGAAATAGCAACTAAATTTTAACAACTAAAATTTCAGTCGCTAACTATTTTTTAATTACATAATTTAATTTTATTTATTAATAAAAAAACAAAAAATGTGAAATAATTTGTTCATAATTAATTTTTATTTTTAGAAAATGTGAAATATTTAATAACTAATTAAAAAAAAGAAATAATTAAAAAAAGAAATAAAAAAACAAAATTATGTATTCATGTATTTAAATATTTGTGCTGTCAAAGTTTTTTCTTTTTCAATTTACTCAAATAAACCCTAAAACCTCATTTCCTACAACCGTTCTTTCTCAACACCACAACTCAAGCTAATCCACTCCCAGCCTAGCTACACCTTGTTCAAACAATTAAGCCAAAACAACACTTATTCCTTACTGGACTCAATTCTTTCGTTCACTTCTCTTTATTTTCTTTCACTATTACCACAAAGCCTTAGGTTCTCTTGATGCTTTCAATCAATTTTTGTACAAAAAAATCAGTTCTTTTTTTCTTTCTCAACCCACCACAAATGCTAAAACCATCATTCGTTGCTAATCCCCTCTCATTCCAACCTCCGCAAATTTGCTTATAAAAAAAATTGAAAAATAAAAAACTCAGCTAAAATGACATTTTTAAAAAATAATTTGTTTAATTTAATTAGACGGACCAATCAACTCTATCTCATGACTACCCAATTTTTTTTTTTTTTACGAATTAAACGTAGCAGATCAACTTAGATAAATCAAATCAAATATTCAATTCAATCGGTCTAAAATAATAAACAAAACGAGTCGATCGAACATATTAAACCCATTTTACCACCATATAAAAAAGTAATATAACTTAGACTTAACAAACATTTCAACATATTAAATGTTTTGGTAACTTTTTATTATTTAAGTTGCATTTACGTAACAACACTTAATTTACACAAAATAAAAGATAATAAATACATAAAAAATTACCTTAAAAAAAGTAAATGCTTTTTTAAGAAATAGTTGAATAAAAATTTCAATAATATTTGATGTATATTAACTTTTTATTAAAAAAAAAAAGACAATGTATTTATTAGCAACTTTACCTGCAAAAGGTAAATTTATATAGTCCGTACCTAATTAACCCATAACTCCTAGTTTAGCCTGTCTAAGTAATGTTAAAAGAATCTATATTGCAAGCAAGTTGAGAGCAATAAAAAACAAATAAAAGTTTGCATGATTACATTTCATCCTATAGAATTAATATGGAATAATGTTGATTCCACCCTGACATACAGATCGATCTTTTTTGAGTAATATTTAATTAACTCACTCTTAGAGCATATGTGTATATATATAGAGTTGAAGATTATGAAGATCCTCACAAGCTAGCATCAATACCTGCACGTGTTTTAGGGGCTGAGTTTGGAAGAAACCATTGATTGATTTCTATCCTCTCCTACCCCAAATTCTTGTGTAGTTGTTGTTGTTGGATTCCAAAACAGAGTACTTTATCAACCATCATGGCCATTAGTCACAACACTTTAGCTTTTACCTTTGGCATGCTGGGTACGTATATTATATACTATAGATATATCATTACAATGCAAAGTTATAGTCACATTCTACACGATGATTATTACACAATTGACACATTTCTTATATTATCTACATTTTTCATTTGTCTTGACCTATTAGAATTTAAATTGAATTTCTTAATTTGACTTTATTTGAAGTCACAATAATTTTCTATATTTAATTGTTTTAAGTGAATTTAAATTTTGGATTAATATTTTCTCATTAGTAAGGAATACAAATTTTCTATCTTTTTTTTAAGTGTTGATTGACCCGACGCGCTTCATTAATTTTAGTTTACTACCACATTTTTTATATGCTTGCGATTTGATTTTGTGTCGTTTTAACGAGAATATATTAAAAAAAAGTTGTATCCTAAAAATATGAACAAATTCCCATTCATTTGTGAGTTTTTTTTATTTTTTATTTATACTAAATTTAACATCTACACTTTTGATTAACATGTCATGGACGCATTGACCGTGAACATAATATTTATATACTAATACTATGTATTTTATGTTTAGCAAATAAATTAATATACTCTGCTTTATTAATTTGATGTACAGGAAACGTGATTTCGTTCTTGGTATTCTTGGCTCCAATGTAAGTACTTTTAACTCTTTCTTTCCTAGCCACTAAATAAATTTTATTAAATGATGATTTAATTAGTGAAATAAAAAAATTTAATTAACTAAAATGTTACAGATCAACATTTTACCGAATATACAAGAAGAAATCAACAGAGGGTTTTCAGTCACTACCTTACCTAGTGGCTCTGTTCAGCTCAATGCTTTGGTTGTACTATGCTTTACTCAAAAAAGACGCTTTTCTCCTCATTACAATCAACTCTTTTGGCTGTGTCATTGAGATCATCTACATCATTTTGTACATCATCTATGCTCCAAGGGATGCAAGGGTACTATTTATTTATTTATTTATTTATTTATTTATTTATTTATTTATTTATTTATTTATTTATTTATTTATTTATTTATATTTGAACGGTTCATTAAATATTAATATAAATTTTGATACTTAATTTGTTAATTGAATGTAGAAATTAACTTTCAAACTACTTTCGGCAATGAACGTGGGGTCCTTAGCTTTGATCCTCTTAGTGACACAATACGCCGTGCATGGCCCACTCCGTGTTCAAGTTCTTGGATGGATTTGTGTTTCCATTTCTGTTAGTGTCTTTGCGGCACCACTAAGCATTGTGGTATGTACATAACTTCCCTATTCAATTAATATCAACTTTTAATTAATCTTATAATAATTTTCTTGCTTAATTAAAAATGCAGGCACAAGTTGTTAGGACTAAGAGTGTTGAGTTTATGCCTTTCAATTTGTCATTTACTCTTACATTGAGTGCCGTAATGTGGTTTGGTTATGGTCTCTTCCTCAAAGACATATGCATTGCTGTAAGTGTTATTTATTTTAATTGTACAAACAAAAAATTAATTAATTATAATTTATTTTATAAATTAGACAAATTTTAATTAATTAATTTTTTGTTGCTTTGTGAATGATTAATGTGTAGCTCCCAAATGTGTTGGGTTTCGTACTGGGGTTACTTCAGATGTTGCTCTATGCCATTTATAGGAATCGCGGTGAAAAAACTATTCAAAAGGAAAAGAAGACACCGATTGAGCCACTCAAAAGCATTGTTATAGAGACACAACTAGTGGAGAAAAATGAACAAAAGGATGGAAAAAGTGAAGAATCTATAGCCACCGGAGTCTAGTTGTTTGCGTTAAACCATCGTTTTATGTCCTTGAAAGTGTAAGACTTGTTATTTTAGTCTTTTACTTAGTTATAATTTTAAATAAGTTTCAAAATAGTCATTAAAAGAAAGGATTTATTATTCTGAAAGATATAATTTACTGTCAAAATAGTTATGATGCAGAGACTATATTGATTAACGTTTTGATAATTCGAAAATTAATTTGAATTTTTTGTTGACTCAGGAACTAAAGCGACAACGTCCTACGCTTTTAGAAACTAAAAAAATGGTTTATCAGTTAGTTGTTATGTTATTGTTTCGTGAGCACTTACAATGGCCACGACATCTACGTTTCTTCCATTCCATTCCATTTAGTTGTATTGTAGTCTTGTAGCTCCCTTGCATGTGCAAGGGATTATGTAATCTTTAAATTTTCGTCATTCAATCTTACCGTTGTAAATCTTGCCATCCATGAATTAATGATGCATCATTTCTATTTTAAAATGAAATAGTAGTGTGACACAAAGGTCTATGTAATTTTTTAATATTTATGGATTTATGATAGACTGATAAAAAAAAAGGTTGTGTAGATAATATATAAACATTATGATTTTTAAGACAATCACTTTTAAAACAATTTTTTTACAAGAGTACTCAAACCCTACATTACAATCACAATTGTATGTTCATAACAACGGATTAAGCTACTAGTCACAAAAGACATGTATAGTATTCTTCCCCGCTCTACCCATAAACCAGTACCAAGCTACATTGTTACACTAGTAGTTTTTCAACATTTTTTAAACAAAAAAAATTGCAAAAGTATCTCATGACAAACCAAGACGTTCCAATTAAGATGGTATCTCTTGACTGCCAAATATATTTAGCATCAATCTATTATTATTAAAATTAAAGAAAGATACAAAAGTACTTGCACTACTAAATTTTTTGAGATGTTGTTTCAAAATTAGTCAATGTGACTTTTAGCTACTTTTTCAATTTCGTTGATAAATTATCACTCATTTGTTGTTGCGACCTAATCAACGAACGATATTTAGTGGCAGGTTTTGTGATCGTATTAGAGACTAAAGTTTAAAATTGATTTAACAATCACTTTAAATATATTATCAATGTCATTAGCGACTAATTTAGAGACGAAGTTTGTGACTTAAGTTGTTATTTTTATTCAATATTTGGTCACTAATTCCGTTTCTAAACTTTACATTTTTTTTAAATCTATTACTTTTATGTCTAAAAAAACAATGAAAATAATTTTTTTTAATTTGATTTCAATATCTAAAAAGTTCATACACCAAAATCATTTAAATGCAATAAGCATATTAATGTACATAGCTAAAGAACATAATATATTTAAGTAATATTTCTAAGTACTAAAAAAATACAGATAAACTTTTAGTTTAAACATACTATATTTTAGTCATAACAAAATGTAACATATTTATTTTCCAGATGAACTTATCACTACTCATCTAACTCTTCATCATCATGTTCGTTGGCATCGTTATCACCAATCTCATCATCTTTCCAGTTTTGAGTTACAAATGATGTGTATGATAAAAGTATTTGGGATCTTGAAACTTCTCAACACTTGTTTAATATAAATGAAAGACAGACTCAATAAATGATGATCCAAATATATAGTGAAGAGAGTTGGAGTTTGCTTGAAGAGTTTTTTTGACTTGTTACTTGAACAAGTGTTGGTAGATTTGTAAATTGAACTCTTGCCTTCATCTTCCAATTGATATTCCATTTATAGATGTTAAAAGACTTTGAATATTCAGTTTAAAATGAATATATTCGTTGGGCACACTTCCCAAGTGTCAAATATATTTTAAAGCAATTAAACAAGCGTTTATTTGCGGTCCAAAACATTCTTGACAAAACGAAGAATGTTCTTGTTTTTGGGTTTCATGGAAAACGTGAATGAGTTGTCACATGTCAGTTGGCACTATTTGAGTCAGGTTTATGCAGAACTTTCTGCGGAATATTGTAAGTACAATGTACTTGTGTTCTTGCTCACAACTCATCAATTTGGAGATCAATATTGAGGCTGTTTTTCACCTTTGGGCATTGATCTCGAGTTCTTGGCTTCACCAATGATTTGAGCAGTCTTGATACTCTTTAATATGTGGTTTATACTGTGGAAAATTATCTCTTTTAATTATGTCTTTAAAAGAAAATAAAAACCAGAATGTTCTTTTGTAAAACAAGAAATTATTCGTTTTCTGTTTTCTACGAGCGTTGGATTTTGATAGTTGTTGTATGTCAGTCCTTTGTCTCAGAAATATGATGTGCTTTCTGCAAAAAGGTGCAACAATAGTGTCCTTGCTATCATGGATGTCCTTGCTCATAGCTCATCAATTTGAAGATTGATCTTGATGTTTTACTTTGCTGTTGTTGATCATCTTTAATCGAATCTATCCAAAACAATCTTGTGTAGATTATTAACTTCCTCTGTGATGAACACTGATATTTTTTAGTGTAGATAGATGTATTTTTGTAGCCCAGATCGATCTTAAATTACAACATATTTTGCTCTTTGTAAACGAGAACGTTCTTGGATTAAAGTTGTGAAAACAGAAAACATTCTTCGTTTTTTGTTTTGAGTGATTTGTTGTTTTTGTTCTGATGTGTATTCTATTTGTATACCAATTATTCTACATGTGTACCACTGATGTATTTTTCTCTTTTTTTCATATCATACTGTGATTTTAATTCATTACTCTTGAGGATCAAAACTTGTAACTTCATACATTGCTTATGTCATTGTGAATTTGTTGAATGAATCTGCCAAAGGTTTCTTTGCGTGTTTCATTCTGATTATTCTAATAGTTACTTGCAATTTTTCATGCATCTTGATGAGTTATTACAGTTTGAATCAATCTTGATTTCCAAAAGACTTTGTTCTTCGTAAACTAGAATGTTCTTGGATTAATGCTGTCAAAAATCAAAACATTCTTCGTTTTTTAGAATATTGTCAAGAATGTTCTTCATTTTTCTGGTTAATAACCAGAACATTCTTCGTTTCTCATATTTGATTTTGCTTCTTTTAAATGATCTTGTTTTTGATTTATAGCATATTGTGATCTTTGATTGTTGTATGAATGTATTTGACCATCTTCTTCATGAAGATGTTATCTTGAAGATGTAATAATCAGTCTCTTGAATGATTGATATATGATACATTCCTTTTGAGATTATTTCATTATTGATTGGATACTTATGCACTTTGATGAATTGAATGACTTCTTGCTTGTTCACTTATGCAATTCATGTTCCTTAAACAAAACTCAAATGCAATCATTAGTAGACCAACATTCATAAAACTTAATCATTTATTTCATAATGTTTGTTGTTATTAAAACATACATAAAAAAGGTTTTGCCTCAACATAAGTTAGATAATACACCTAAATAATATTTGTTGCTAATATGAAATGATCGTATTTTGAATATCTTCTACAACGATGAACCTCTGCAATGTCATATAGGTATTCAACTTGCATAATCTCTTTAACATACCACAATAGTAATTTTCTTCAACTCCTTCATCATCACCCTTGACACGAAGTTCACCATTAATGATTTTTTTACCAACACTTCACTCTTCTGTATGAAACTTAAAACCATTGATAAAATAAATAGACCGAGTATGAACCTTCCTCTTAAGTCATGTATTATAGTTGCACAAAGTTATTTTTATCATGTACCTATCAATATACAAAATAAACTTATTATATTCCACAACTACAAGTTAAGTCATGTATTATACTTGAAATCGCAAGATACTTACATATGTTTGAAATCAAATTAGAAATTTAGATGCAATCCTACCATCCGCTTCAGTTTGACATATATTTGGATCAGATGCTTCCAAATATTGTACAAAACATATAATATATATATATTGATTAATAAAAAAAGATAAATCAAGATCAATTGATTTTATTTATTCAATATATTACTCAATATATGGTTGAACTTATTCACAATTTAGTAGGATATGCGAATAGGAAGCCGCAAATTCTCTATCATTCAAGTATCTACTCTTACAAGTTCCAGCTGAGCGACCAAAATGATTGAAAATTGATAAAGTTTGTTAAACTTCATCGTGTTGACCCATCATCATTTCGGCCTACTTTATTTCTCAATGATTGCACATATGACTCAAAATAATATGAATAGAAATTAGTAGTCTGATAGCGTTTCAACAAGTGTACTGAATCGGTGCAAGTAATAATTAAAACGGTAGTACCGAGTGTCGAACTCAAGGATTGCGTTTTACTATCGAATTATATTTAATTACTGAAATTGAACAAAAAGTTTCCGAATTGATTGAAATAATATTTGAAATTAACAACAGTAATAAAATTGATCCTTTATAATGAGAAAAATGTCAGGGATGAGTTTTACTTTGAATCCAACCTTGGTGTCTAATTTGATCCTAGTTATTGAATTCCTTTATTAAATTATTACCGAATTCTCTTTATTATTCTTGCCCTAATGTCTTAGTGACAGAACCTTTAATTCCAAAGTAACCCCTAATTCCTTAGTAGATTTAAGATTAGAATTAAGCATTACAGTATAGAAATTCTCTTGTAAATTATTGCTTTGCAACTAATTTAATTGGTTTCATGACCTGCACCTATGTCTAGACTACAAATTCATGAATTTCTCATCTCAAGCATTCGTAAAGTCCACTTCTGTTTCAAAATACAAATCGTAGAACATTTTAATGTTGATCAAGCAATAAAAAATATTAAGCATAGAGATGAGAAAAATAATTCAATAAACTCATTCATATAACTAGAAATCAAATCATAAAAATAAGGGTTTCATCTTGTTACACTCATTCCTAACAAATAGGGTTTAGTAACTCATGACAAAAATAAAAGAGATAGAGATTAGAGAAGAATTACAAGAAGGATTCATGAATGATTCTTGATAAAACTGCTCCAATGATGTTAGAAACGACCGTCTTTGAGTTTCTATGCTAGGGCACAAGTCTCCCAACTTCCCAATAGTGAAAAAGATCCCTAAAACAGTAAAAACATGCGTTTTTATGGTTGCTGGTGCGCGTCGCGCGGCCCAGGCGCGGAAAATGCGCTCCAGGCGCGTTTGGGCAGTAGCAACTGCTGGAAAACGCGCTTTAGGTGCGCTTGGGCGCGCAACATCTGTTGTCCGGCGTATATTGCATTTTTCGTCTCTTTCGAGTCTGAATTTGGTTCTGGTGTCTTCATGGAAGTTGTAGCTATGGATCTTAGCTTTCATTTGAACTTGATTTGACTCCAATTGGACACCTACAACTCCAGATATGGCTGAGATACTCTACATATGTCATGTTGATTTCTCACCAAAATTCAGCACTGCACCAAAACATAACACAGTGTAAAATTACGAAAAATTCCTACTTAATCAGTTAAATAAAACACAAAACACTTTATTAACTCAAAGAACAAAAATCAACAAAATATATCAAATAAATCCTTAATTTAACTAATGATTGAGGATAAATAAGACTAAAATAGTGGGAAAATATGCATATGACGAAGAATCATCACAACCCCAAACTTAATCTATTGCTTGTCCCCAAGCAACAATTAATTTCGGATTTGGTCCAGTTAAATGCACACTTAAATTCAATTTCTCAAATTAAATTAAACTTAATTTTCAAAGTTCTTGCTACTGCAAAACATTCATCATGCTCTATGGTTGTTTTCAGAAGAAAAAAAAGACAACAAAATTTGTACACCTTGGCATTCATTCATCAAATTCAACTCTCTCTTCACACAATCTCACCAAAATTTCTCTCAAGTGTTTAGAAAGGGTTATGAATTTATCACTCAAATCCTAGAACATGCATCACGCTACCATAGGCTTGAAAAAATTCTAGTTAGCAATCACAATGTAGTAAACACATACATTTTTGGAGGACTTTCGGGTTGTAATGGGGCTTAGGCAATAGTATGACATTTTAGGATAGTAGGCTTTACCGCTTGGAGTTAGGCATACATTTCCACCTTATTCTACCATTTTTTTTTCTTCTTCACCTTTTCATTATGAAGATTCTCAAACATTGACAAAAGAACCAAGAAGGTATTATTTACCAAAGTACACAAATTGAATTTTTTTTTTCTTTTTTCTTTCATTTTTTTTTTCTTTTTTATTTTTTTTATTTTTTTTTTTGTGAGAATCACCACCCCACACTTAAAAATTTGCTATCCCATGAGCAACCCCAAACTTAGAATTTTATCAAGACAATAATTTTTTTTTCTACCTAACTCCAAGTAAGGTGATTTAATTAAAGTCAGGTGTTTGGCTTGTAATGTGGCTAGTAATCGAAATAAAAGGGCAAGACTCAAAGGGGCTAGCAAATGGTAAAATTTTCATATGGTAGTTAGAAAGGCTCAAACGACCAATTAAATTGCCTCAATGTATGCATAAATTACAAGTGATGCAAGTCAGAATTAGTACAAGTTCTAGAGGGATAACACATGTCTGGATAATCACACAACAAAGAATTTAAGTGTTTAGGCTCAAAAGCTCACAGCTAGGATAATAAGAGAGAGTATGAACAATCAAAATAAAGCCAACATGCTTCTGAAAAATTAAAATTGTATTTTTGAAAAATTGATGGCATATTAGCCTTCTACAACCATTTAGTAATCAAGAATGCATGCATTAGGAAGACTTGTCGACTTGAGCAATAACGTAATCTAAGAAATGAAATTTAACTTGCGAAATCACAAACAGAAATTTTAAGATTAAGTGCAAGTCAGTACAACTGTTTCATCATAGTATACATTTAGTGAAAGGAAAAAAAAAAGAACATAAAGAAAAGAAAGTCACAATACACTGACATTAAACAAAGAAAATGAGAAAACGGAAAGAAATAGGACAAACAACAGAAAGGAAAAAAAAAAGGAAAGAAAATTTCTCTCAGTTTAGTAGTTCAAGGATTCTCGTTTAGATCATCCGCTCTTGTTCCGCTATGGTCGCCAGTATACTGGTGAGGTGCAAATAGATCAACATAAAACATGCCTCCTGGTGTCTGTTGAGCGAAGGGTGTACTTGCGACCTTAGTTCGTTTTGCTTTATGTTGGGTTGCCATTAGGTCATGGAAAAAGCGCTTCAGGCGCGCGGTTACAGTGGCCACACCTAGAAAAAGCGCTTCAGGCGCGCGTTGACAGTAGCAACACCTAGAAAAAGCGCTTCAGGCGCGCTTGGGCACGCGTTCTGTCATTTGGAGCTGTACAATCGCTTCTCAACGCATCTTTTTGATTCTTTGCTCATACCAAACATCAAAACTAAGAGAACTAGCAATTAGAGACTAAAATTAGAACTAAATGGAGTAAAATAAATCTGAAATGCAATAAATAAATACGGTGCAAAGGATATAAAATTGGGTTGCCTCCCAATAAGCGCT
>NC_021162.2:457816-525876 GCF_000331145.2 Cicer arietinum
CCAATAGATCTTTTTAATGTAACGCTCGTCGGCACAAGTCATCAGCACAATTTCCATTCTTATGTGCTTCTCCGCAAAAGTCACACCTAAGAGGCTTCATCGGAGGGATCTGAGGGTGATATCTTAAAAATGTATAACTCAAGATTTGTCCCTCAATCATGCGACATATACCAGATATAAGACAAGTATCACACTCTTCATGTAATTGTAGTAGAATATCATCATTATAATCTTCCATGCTTTACAGCGAATAGTTATCTCAAACAAAGAAGAGACAAACCACTAGACATGACATTAGCAAGTTCAACAAATAAAAAAAACATAAAATCAAATAAAATCAAAAATTTTATTGCAGAGCAAAAAATTTCAATTAAGCAAATAAATTAAATTCAATAGTGATATTGCAATCCCTGGCAGCGGCGCCAAAAACTTGATAACATTTCAGCAAGTGTACTGAATCGTTGCAAGTAATAATTAAAACGGTAGTACCGAGTGTCGAACTCAAGAATTGCGTTTTACTATCGAATTATATTTAATTACTGAAATTGAACAAAAAGTTTCCGAATTGATTGAAATAATATTTGAAATTAACAACAGTAATAAAATTGATCCTTTATAATAAGAAAAATGCTAGGGATGAGTTTCACTTTGAATCCAACCTTGGTGTCTAATTTGATCCTAGTTATTGAATTCCTTTATTAAATTATTACTGAATTCTCTTTATTATTCTTGCCCTAATGTCTTAGTGACATAACCTATAATTCCAAAGTAACCCCTAATTCCTTAGTAGATTTAAGATTAGAATTAAGCATTACCATATAGAAATTCTCTTGTAAATTATTGCTTTGCAACTAATTTAATTGGTTTCATGACCTGCACCTATGTCTAGACTACAAGTTCATGAATTTCTCATCTCAAGCATTCGAAAAGTCCACTTCCGTTTCAAAATACAAATCGTAGAACATTTTAATGTTGATCAAGCAATAAAAAGCATTAAGCACATAGATGAGAAAAATAATTCAATAAACTCATTCATATAACTAGAAATCAAATCATAAAAATAAGGATTTCATCTTGTTACACTCATTCCTAACAAATAGGGTTTAGTTACTCATGACATAAATAAAAGAGATAGAGATTAGAGAAGAATTACAAGAATGATTCATGAATGATTCTTGATAAAACTGCTCCAATGATGTTAGAAATGGCCGTCTTTGAGTTTCTATGCTAGGGCACAAGTCTCCCAACTTCCCAATAGTGAAAAGACCCCTAAAACAGTAAAAATATGCGTTTTTATGGTTGCTGGTGTGCGTCGTGCGCTCCAGGCGCGTTTGGGCAGTAGCAACTGCTGGAAAATGCGTTTCAGGTGCGCTTGGGCGCGCAACATCTGATGTCCAGCGTATATTGCATTTGTCTCCTCTTTCGAGTCTGAATTTAGTTCTTGTGTCTTCATGAAGGTTGTAGCTATGGATCTTAGCTTTCACTTGAACTTGATTTGACTCCAATTGGACATCTAAAACTCCAGATATGGCTGCGATACTCTACATATGTCATGTTGATTGCTCACCAAAATTCAGCACTGCACCAAAACATAACGCAGTGTAAAATTACGAAAAATTCCTACTTAATCACTTAAATAAAACACAAAACACTTTATTAACTCAAAGAACAAAAATCAATAAAATATATCAAATAAATCATTAATTTAACTAATGATTGAGGATAAATAAGACTAAAATAGTGGGAAAATATGCATATGATGAAGAATCATCAAAGTCTCTTGACATAGATATGCCTCACAAATTGACCCATCTAAATGTCATCTATTTTTAACCATTTGTTTCCATTTATTCAAGTACCTAAACAATAACATATATAATATTAACTACTAATTGCAAATAAATAAATAAAAATATACATTTGTAGGTTGATCAATTTGAATAATTACCTCTCAAATGGATATATCCAACGATATTGCACATGACTCCCAACTTTTGCTTCGGAAGACAGATGAATCAAAATATTCTCCATGGAATTAAAGAACCCAGATAGAAAAATTTGTTCCAATTTACAAATTGTAATCACTATGTTTTTTTCCATCAACAACAAATAATCCTTTCACAAAATTTTTGAGCACAAATCTTTCAAAAATTTACTTAACTCAACTCTAGAATTCCACACATGATGTGGAAGTTCACTAAAATCAATTGGTAACAACAACTCCATAAATACATGACAATCATGACTTTCTATTCCATTTAACTTCCCTTCTATTGTGTTTACACATCTATGCAAATTTGAAGTATGTCCTTCAGGCATTTTAAATTCATAAACTCATTTATACACAACCTTTTGTTGATCACTAAACAAAATATATTTGGCTTTAGGCTTTAAAACTTTTCCACTATATTGTATGTGTAGCTCAAACTCCTTTCTTCGACAACGTGAGAAAAATGTAGGGAGTTGTCATGCATAGTTCTTGAGAAATATTGTAAGGAGTGACATTTAATGGCCAACATGAATAAGGTTAGGTTGTATGATTAAATGGTGTAAAAACATCACTACACAATCCCAAACTTACATTCCTCAGTTCAACAACAAAATCAGGATATGTTTGATTAAAGTGTTTCCAAGCCTCTCCATCTATGGATGATACATCACCCTCGGTTCTCGTCTATTTTCATAATGTCATCTCAAATATGGAGTTGAGCTCATCAAAATATATAATCTCTTGAGTCTGGTAATTAGCGGTAAATAATGGATTCTCTTCATAAGTACCTCTTTGAATTTATCCCTACCTTTTTTTCTTCATAACGAGGTGCATTACCAAAATTTCTTTCTTTTAATTGTTTACATACATCAATGTAGAATATCATACAACCATTTACATAATAAATCTATTGTTTCCATAGTGCGACCAAATTTTGAAATTATTTTCTTGGTCCTATAATAATCTTTAGGAACCAGATTATTTGAAGGATGTGTCTCATTCATAAATGTCACTGTTTGATTAAAAGATCGTTGAGAAATGTTTCCCTATGATTTAATTGTCAAAAATCTAACCGCAAAAGACAAATAAATGTGATCGTTGCATTCGGACCACAATGGCTTTTGAGCTGCATTTAGTAAATGATAAAACTTTTGATCATCTATATTTAGAGACTCCTTTAGTTCTTCATCATAGTGCATTTGATATTGTGGTCCAATAGCATCATAAACCATGTTCTCGAATCTATTAAAGTGGTTGTTATGTTGCTCTTGTGCATATTTTTTCATTTTAATTTCTACATGCAACTTTGGATCACTTTCTCCATGAGATGTCGAACACCAATAGTCAGGTTTAAATACCTTCCTTAAAATATGAAACTTAACCACTTCAAAGTCTAAGAAATCAATGTTTTAGCAAATAGAACAAGGACATCTAATTTCTCTTTTTGATATGTCTGGTTGTTGGATTGCAAAGGACGCAAATTCATTTAACCCTTTTAGAAATGCTTTAGTATACCCCTTTCAACTAAGATTTAACCTATTATACATGCAACTACAACTCTGGTAGATGTCCATATTTTGTAATAACATTAAGCAAAGCTTATACATTATAATTAATGATTTTTAAAATTAAACTGAAGTAGCAATGTCGATTTACAAGGAAGAGGGTTTAAATTGTAAATATATCTATTTAAAAATTCCTGAAATAAACTCAAGTTTGAACTCAAGAGTGATCTTGGTTAAGAAAACAGAAAACGAAGAACGTTTTTGGTTTTTATTATAAACTGAGATCGTTCTTGGTTAGCTTACAAAACGGAAAATCAGTTTGTGTTTTATCTTAGTTAATCAATCAAGCTTAATAAATAAAGAGATAATATAGAATATCATACAAAGATATATCTTAGTTCACCCAACTCGGGCTACGTCCAGTCCTCACATTGTGAGTTTTTCCACTAAGTGTTTAAAACAAAGAACCTTCTTGATATTACAGCACCTAGTTCACATCAACCTTGATCTGCTTTAATCTCTATTACTTTCCACCAAGAAAGTAAATGCAACATCTATATAACTTTGATAGGATTTAATACAATCTAAACAAACAATAATAAAACTCTTATAGTTTGAGTTTTTACAATAAAATTGTTTTTTGATAGAATCTAAGATTTCTCAACTCTTGTTTGAGATTCGATTCTTTACAAAGACATCAGTAGTAATCACGCAATCTGATGTTGGAATTTAGAACTGCTTCTTCTTTGTGAAAATTGAGAACTTCAAGTTTGTGAATGTGAATGATTATGGGAATTGACAGCACTTGAATTTCTGTTTTGTTTCTGGATATTGGCCTTCCTTTTATAGGCGATTAGAAGCAATTAATAAGGGTCAAAAAAGTTATTGGTAGTGCTCTAATACTTTTGACCAAAACTAACATATGAGAATAACAATAATCCAGCCTTTGAATAATTTGAAACTGATTTGACTGAGACTGTTACAACCTTGCTTAATCAGTTTTGTCTTCTAGTTTAAGGGTCTTTGAAGCTTCTCACTTAATCTTTGATGCTATAGCTTCGATGTGGAGCCTTGAATCTAGCCAAAATAGTTTGGAGAAAGATTATAAGCCATTGCAGAAGTAAACAGAGCATTGCTGTAATTCTGCAGAAAACGGAGATTGATTATCAATGTTGATCTGTCAATATGATCTTTCTGGAGATTTGATGATCAATCTGGAGTTCCTGTTTTGATCTTTCTGGATGTTTTTGTAATGTCTTAACATATATCAAGGTTGATTGAACTTTCTTGACAATTTGATTTAAGTGGTTTCAACTGGTATGTTTCGATTTTATTTTAATGATTCGAGAACCTTCTCGTACTGGGATGAATCCTATTTATTCTTTGACATGTACTGATAATATTGGTATAAAATTCAGAGGCAAAGGCTTTGTTAAACTGGTGGAGATTGATTGGTCAAGATGCTGTGACGACCAATCTTAAATCTGGAGATCGTTCTCCGTTTTGTCAAGAATGATCTTGTTTCAGTTTTGAGCTATTTTTCTTTGCTTTGCTTGATTCTCTTCTTAATTAAATTCACTCAAAAGCACAAGTTAAATTAACATAACATTTTAGAATCATAATTAACTATCTTAATTAACCTTTGTTTATTTTCATCAAAACTTTAAAATATAGAGTTTGTCTCAACATAAACTTCTACCAAGAAGAAAAATAAAATAAACCGTTTGAGTAAGAAACCAAAAACTTAAATTAAATAAATAAACAAATAACTTATTGTTTTAGGTTATATACTGTGTATGGTATTTAAGGCATACAAGAGATATGAAACTATCACATTCAGGAGAAAACTAAAAGACTTTGCCTTCTACAATTATTTATCTGGATTTTTCTATCACAGGGCAATTTTCCAATTATAAATAGAGAGCACTCCCACAGTGCAATTTTCCAATTATAAATGGAGAGCACTCCCAAATATCTACAATGCCAATAAAAAAACTTGTTAACAGCATAAAAAAGTCTCGAAATTTTACACAATATAAACTTTGACAGTGTAGAATTTTACACAATATAAAATTTTACACTAGAGAATTTTTTTTCAATGCAAAGTTTTGCACTACAAAATTAAAACTACAAAACAAAATTACAATAATTAATTTACAAAATAGAATTGAAATTAAAAAATTATAAAGCAGAATTCGATAGCATTAAAACTAACAACATAATAAAAAAACTCAAAATTTTACACTGCAGGATTTAACAGAATGCAAAGTTTTAGAGTGCATAATTTACACAATGCAGAATTCCACACTACATAATTTTTCTCAAAGTAGAATTAAAATTACAAAAAAAAAAAAACCATAATTAATTTAGAAAACAGAATTGAAATTACAACATTACAAAATAGAATTGAAAATACAAATTTTTTTGCAAAGTCGAACTTTCATTTACAAAGCAAAATTTAACACAACATAATTATATTGTTTAAAATTTAAACAACAACCCAGACATTGCACCTACACACACATTGTTTTCAATTTGATTAGTGCATGTATTTCTTTGAAAATTGATATAAGGTACAAATAGAAAAAATACACATTACAATTATATATTAAATCATATATAAAAGTTTCTATTTTTTTTTACAAGCCCTCTAAAATTAACACACACATTGTTTTGTTTATTTTTTATCAGCCCTTTAAAATTTTTTCAACATCAATGATATTATACAATTTAACATTTCAGTCTCCAAATCGATCACTAAAAGTGTAATTTCTAAAAGTGCTTGTAGACTTATGATTGTCATGTTATAGATAATGTTTGATGGCCTCAAAGTATGCAACTCTCCAAGTAGCGATCGTAGTAACTTCAAGTTGAAGGACTACTCATTATGGTCACATGACAATAGTTAATGACACTTGCATAACTATGATGTAATGTTCTCATATAGAATCAATCTAGTACTTATATTAGTCATAATATTTATTCCTATTTGAAGAATTGATAGCTCATATTTATGATCCATGATATGTGATCATCAACCTACACACATAATAGTCTCTATGCATTATTATTGTCCTATTTAACAGTAAAATTTGACTACATAGAGTTTAAAAATAGTGTCAGTATGCTTAATTCGATCTTACGATTAAGTCACACTTAGTGTTCCATTAAACAAATTAACTATTTGAAGGACTTTATTATGCTTTAAATAAATTTACATAATAGATTAAAATACTTCATATTACTATATAAATAATAGTAAGTGTCATGACACAAATAATAACCAAGAAAAAATTATTGGCATTTAGTGTTAACTCGAACAATATACACCACCAATAATTAGGAACGGCGATGAAGAACATTATTGAGGATGAACCACAACAACTTCAAACCGTTCAAAGAGCTAGACGAGTTTGATTGTTGGAACCAATTTGATCTTATATTTAGAGTTTTGATGATAAAAAATATATTTTATGAGAACAATATATTTGAGTTCAAAGAGTATGAAAGAATATATGGTCAAGATTTGAAGAAGATTTGATCAATATTTATTTACAACAAAATATGAACAAACATCAATATGAAGAGTTTACAAACACAATCTGAATAAAATACGAACATAATCAATCTAAAGAATTTACAATCTCAATCTAAACAAAATAGGAATATAATCAATATGAAGAATTTACAAACTCAATTTGAACAAAATATAATTCATAATTAAACAAGGACTAAATTAAAGTCCAAATTTTAACTATAAATAGATACTCAATGCTGAAGAACAAAATCATCGAAAAACAGAAAAAAGTAGTATTAGAGTTCAAAGAGAGAAACACTTGTTTGAATGAGAAATATTCTCTAAGTCTTTTTTTTAGAGTGTGAGAGTTTTTATTATTATCAGCTTTGTTAGAAGCAAACACTTAAAGTTCCAATCTTTTATATCCAACCCGATAGTGGTTTAGTTTCTTCTTCAATCTGAGGTTGTCAGGTTGTTTGGAGAAGACTTGACTTGTAGGGTCAATTTGGTTAGTTACTCAAAAGTCTGGGGTTGTATGACTATCATGGAAGACTGGCTTGGAGGGTCAGGTATTTTGTAATTCAAGGTATTTGAATTAGTAGATTAAAGCTTTCTGAATGAGGGGATTAAATGTAGCCAAATTAGTGGTGAACCAAAATAAATTTATGTGTCAAATTATTTATACTTTCATTGCTTGTTGCCTCTTAATCCGATTGCTTCTACTCCAAGTAAGTCACCAAAATCGAATTAGTTTTTTTATTTATTTATAAATTATCAAAAAGTTATCAACTTTGGCAAACACAATTCAACCCTCCTTCTCGTGTTTACTTCTTCATCGACGACCTCCTAGATGTAGGGTTGGAGGTATTTAGGTGGTCATCAGTAATCAAAATTTCATATATATTTTTTTCATTTAATGTATTTTGTTAGATTTTATTAATATAATTAATTTTTTCATTATTTTAATTATATTTAATGTATTAATCTATTTTTAATTTGTTAAAAATAAATAAATAAATAAATAAAGTACATTGTTGCTTCTCTAGGATGCAACTGTCTTAAAGGGGGAAAATTCCTTAATTGACATGGTCATATCCTTGGAATGCTTGCTACCTTCTTAAAAGAGGAAAAATTTCTTAGTATATATGGTCGCATATTCAGATTGCGACATGCTAAAGACGAAAAAAACAAAAGTATTTTAATATATTAGTTTCAAAGTAAGATATTTTTATAAAAAAAATTTACAAAAAAGGATATTAATAGAAAGAATTTGTGGCGAAACTTTTTAGCGTCTATTATAACTAAGAAATGTTGGGACCAAATCAAGTGAGATCAATTTTTTTTACGTGAGAATGAGAAGATTTTTATTAACCGTTAGATCAAAATAAATGATTTAAACAAAAAAATCTTATTTTAAATAACATATTCATTTTCCTATTCATTCTTTCTAAAATGGCTTTCATCTTCTCCAACTGACTCTCTTCCACTATGCCTGCTTAGATTTCTGCCCTGCCCACCATAGGTGGCTTATCACCGTTCCCCAAACCAAATCACACACACAAAACACCCTCTTCCTCGGTCATCAAAATTCAAAACCCACATCATCGTTAAACCAAATACCCTATATATTATATATAGCATGACTCTAGTCATTTGACTGCTGAATAAATATTTGTATGCATTTGTCAAACGATAAGTTTTACAAGTAAGAAAATAGAGAAGTTGTTGCACACAGGAAGTAATATAAAAAAGGAAAATAATAACCTACGTCAATACCACGTTT
The DNA here is from genome assembly GCF_000331145.2 of Cicer arietinum. Lineage (NCBI taxonomy): Eukaryota > Viridiplantae > Streptophyta > Magnoliopsida > Fabales > Fabaceae > Cicer > Cicer arietinum. The sequence goes on from NC_021162.2 coordinate 466,612, forward strand.
AAGATATGAAATGTAAAAAATTTATCTTGAAACTTGTGATCTATGTGAAAGTTTAAAAATTGTTTTTTCAACCAAAAATTATACTTTTAGAATCCTTAATAAATGTCCTTATTACATGTGTTAGCAAGATTATAAAAAACTTTTAATGAAACAAAATGTTTGATATCACGAAAAGTAACATAATGATTTTTTTTATTTAAGTAGATGAAGTAACCAAATTTGTGATTGGCTGTTTTACACTTTTGTTTTACTAAAATTCTTTCACTTTAGTTAATAGATTACATCCACAACAATATAAATTCAAACTCGTTAAAATTAAAATAATAAATTTGCAAATAAATTCATAATATTCAAGTTAATAGTTATAATAAAATTACAAAACACTTACAAATTTAATTAAATAAAAATGATTAAAATACTCAAATTTTCGAATAAGTAACGTGATGATATATATATATATATATATATATATCAATTTGATGAACAAAGCAACAAAATTGAAAATCAAACAATATGCATTAAGCTGAGACGACGAATAAAATAATATTGCATTCGAAAGAAAAAATTATAACAAAAAAAAAAAAAACCAGATCTATATAGAAACTATTTATTTAAATAAAAAAAATGATATAAGTAATTTTAAATAAAAAAAATGTCTCAAACCCACCTTCTATAATTGATAAAAAAGAAAAGACAAAGACCTTAGTTTTAAATATATATTAAATAATGGATGTTTTACGCATCATACATGCTTGATTTTTTCACTGTTTTATATTCATATAAAATAATAACACATCAATATTCATTATCTAGGGTATGAACGACAAACCCTAGTGACACTTCATCTCTATGGTTCAATTTCTGTTTTCTTCTCTATAAGAGGGATGATGTAAGGCTAATTTTTATTTTGAAACTACTCATTTAAATCGTTTATCTTATTTTATTTTATTTAAATAAGTGACTTTCACACCTATTTAGTTTTTATTTTATTTTATTTTATCATCTTAGTATAACGTTGATTTGATGTTTCAGTGTTGTTTCGGTTTTCCGTCTTATTACGGTGTTCGTTTGATTTCAGATTGATATATCAAATTTGATCGAATATAAATTCAATAAACGACAAATAATACCATTGATTTCATTTCAACTTTGATTAATTTCATTGCTTGAATTTTTTCCTGGAAAAATAATACCATTATTCATATATACACGCGTGGTCAAAGTAAATGCAGCGTGTCGAATTTTCATTTGTGAGCGAAGGAAGACAAAAATAATAATAACAATAAGTATCATTATTATTGAAGAAAATAAAATACAGCGTTGACTAATTGAAATAAATTAATCAATCCACTAAATAAGAAATAATGTATAACTTATAATCTATCATATAATAGCCTATGGTTTCCATACATAAATAAATAAATAATAATTAATTAAGTTCTTTATTTAAAACCGGGTCTAATAGGAGGTGATTTGTCCAAGAGGCAAGTTAAGATAGCACAAAAAAACTCCATTTATGTTAGCTTCTTCTTCTTCTTCTTCTTTTTTCCTTGAATTGAATTAACCTAGGTGATTCCTATCATATTCTTACTCTTTTGAACCTTTTTCATCTTGAACTCTTCATGAGTTTGTTCATAATAATTATAGTGTTGTTGCGTAAGTGAATTAGCATAGAAATGAGCAACACAATGAGGCCAAGGAGCCAAGTGATGTTTAATTTGGTTTATGATAGAGGTTGACACACATCCCTCTTTCCATCTTTTTCTATAACAAATTCCACACATAACATATCAATCTTTTCCATTTCCTTCAAATAAAAAATATGGATAGCAAGAGCCATATGAAGGGAAAAGTGAACAAGAAATTAGGCATGATGATCACAAAAACATGGGAGAGATGCAAGTCCATAGGAAGAGGAGGGTATAAGAGTAAATATTCATCATCAACAATAAATCCAACAGCAACAAGAAGAAGTAAATCATGGCCTATTCGTCGAGGGGACGAAAAGGGTGAAAAGAAATTAGGAAGTGTTGTGGTCCCACAAGGATATTTCTGTGTGTATGTGGGACCACAGATGCAAAAGTTTGTTATAAAAACAGAATATTGTAACCACCCTCTGTTCAAGATTTTACTTGAAGAAGCTGAAACAGAATACGGTTATAGTAGCCAAGGACCTTTGGCTCTACCTTGTAATGTTGATGTGTTTTACAAGGTTTTGATGGAAATGGACAGTGAAGTCATGAATTCTCGTCAAGGTTGTGCTTTTCGTGGAAATTACCGTTCTCGTTCTTCTTATCATCTTCTTTCCCCTTCAAGAATCCTTGCCTTAAACAACTCCTGATCATTATGGATTATTTAGTTTCCCATTAATGTAAAATTAAGTATAGAGATCAATTGAAAACTTTTATTTTATTTTATTTTTTAATCTTTTTTGTTTTTCTAAAATAAATATGTAAGATAAATTACTCTTTTAGTCTTTATCTTATGTTTTGGTTTCAATGTAGTCTCTTAACTATTTTTGTGTTCTATTTTAATACTTTAATCATATTTTTATTAGTTAAATTAATTTTTAATGTGAACTTAAAAAAAAATACATTAAGTCGTGTCAAATAATTTATCTCACTCGTCTTTAAAAATATAAATCCATAACTTTATGAATTCTTTCTAATTTAAAAAGTCAAAAAAAGTTGACATTTAAATCCATAATTTTTTAAAACTATAACTTACAAATTTAAATTCATAATCTTTAAACTTAAAAAAAATAAAAAAAAATCTAAAAATGCATTCTTCAAGCATTGTGAAGAAAAAACAATCTTGAGAATTTGAATTATTACCATCAATTTGAGTCAACAAAACTTTAAATTGTTAAGTTACACAAGCATGATAATAATCAAGATATGTTATCTCATATTCACAAATAGTTTTATGAAATGTCAAATTTGTTGAATCAATAAGAACAATGAGTTGGGAGATTTTTAATTATTCACTATGGTACAATGTAGGGTATCTGATGATTATGTACATCCAATCCAACTCCACAAGGTCTCAAAATATTCAAGACGACTCTAGTATTATGTATGCTAAAAAAAAAGATGTGTGTGGAAAATTTTCAATTTTCTCAGTTTAAAAGATTATAAATTTGAATTTGTAAGTTATGGATTTGAAATGTTATAAGTTTAAAGTTTATAAGTTTGAAGTTTATAGATTTGATGATTTTTTTAAAAAAATTGAATGACATCATAAATTTGTAGTTTTATAAACTTGAAGATGAGTCAAAGGAAGAAGACGACAAAACTTAATATTTTTTTTTGACAGAAATTAATAAAAAAATCAACTTAACTAATAAAAGTAAAATTAAAGGTCAAAACAAAATGAAAAATACTTAAAAAAAACTAAAATAAAATCGAAAAATAAATTAAAGAGAGAAAGAAAAAAAATTAGTCAAAAATGTAATAATGGTTTGCCTGCCCTATTCAAATTGTGGCCCTCTTTTCCTATTTGTATATGGTGCATTGGTCAATTGCTTCTAATGACGGCTATATATCATGTTAACTAATATAATATATTTTCATTATCCACCACTAACACAATACTCATGATTTTAAATTGCTAAACCGCATTATGACAGCAAGTGCGGCCGAATTTATTGTAATTTTCAACATTAATACCAACAATCACAATTGTAATATAAAACCTTGATGATAATTTTAAGTTGACATTACTACATCCGAGTAAAACAAACAGATATCTATGTATGCATATGATAATCTTAATTAATGAACAAAACCATATATATTACTTGTAATTATTTTAGGTTGGTTGGGCTGTTGTGATGTCATGGACGGTTTAGTATTTACTAAATCAATAATAATGGCTTTATTTATGCGCTTATTACTTCATCTGACAAGAAACTATGTAGAGCTTAAGTAGCTTTCATTGATTTCCAAAAAAACTCAAAAACATGCATTAAGTAAATTTTATTTTTATTTAATAAATAAAGAGTAAAAAAAAACAAATCAATCAAAATTTATTATTTCTTACTACGTGTGTTCAAGTCTAAAATAACTAAAGCTCAAAGATGAATGAAGTAATTGAGAAACTATCTTAAAATAAATTTCAACCACCGAAGATATTACTAGATTGAGTCACAGATTAAATCGCTTTCTTTATGAAGTTTCGCACATTGCCCAAATTATGTAAGAAAGACTATCAACCACGAAATCCTCATAATAAATTAGTTCAAATAAATTGTATCAGAGTTCTACTGCGTCGTAGAAAACCATTCTATAATTACATGATCAATATGACAGTTAAAACCACTCTCAATATATATGACGATTAAAGTCAATAGTAATATGGTACTTTGACCACTCATAAATCAAAAGACTATGACACAAAAACCACTCTAAAAGGACAATGGTATTAGAAGCACTAAAGAAACGAAGAGATTAAGACATAAACCACTCTAAAAAGGACCATGGTATTATGACCATTCAAAAACCGAATGTACAGAAAGAAAGAGGAGAAATGGCTCCAAAGTGCATCGAGCAGAAGAAGGAGAATAGAGAAAGTTGGGAATTGCATCCAACTTTGGTGTGTTTTTCAGAAGAGTTTGACACTCTTTATATAGTGATGGAAGAAAACTCATATATGTTAATATCCAATGTGGGACTTTAGTATTTATAGAGGTGAAAACTACTCAATATATGAGAGTTTTCCAATGTGGGACTTCAACAATTTTTAAATTCACATATTAACATACTTTCTATCTTCCAACAATCCCTCACTTGCATTAAATAAAATATTTATGAATTAGCGTTAAACGCTCTATAAGATTGTGCATAAGAAGAGGTGTCCTCCGACTCGAACCTTTGCATAGTAAGTAAGATTTTGATTCAACAAGAGTGACTTGTAGTCTTGAACTCTATGTCTGACATCAAACCCGCACAAAACCTTTTCATATAGTGTATTCTCAAAAGCTCGTGCATTAATGATCTTGCACATCTATCTTAATATAGTGTAGGAATTCTACCTCAAAACTACTCCACTCCACACATAGTAAATATCTCATGAAGAGTTTATAATATTCATTCTATCATTGCTTAAGGAATCATGTTTCTCTGATTTATAATAGCATGTCCATCTCATATCACTTCACGACTTGTTATTACCCATTTTACCTAATTCTTGGGATCTTCAGTCTTTTAGGTCGGGTTACCATCATGAGTGACTCTATACCCAATAGTCCAATCCTTTTAGGTGTATTTAGCACTTTCTTTTTTGCTAATACTTTCATCTAAGGATCTGCTAAATTTTCATTAGTGCGTACATGATCCACTATAACAACTCCTTTAAAAAGTAACTCTATAATATAATTGATTTTACGACGTATTTTTCTTATCTTATCGTAGTAATAACAATTTCCAATCTTTGCAATAGTTGCGGTACTATCACAGTGAATCAACACAACTGGCATACGTTTTTTCCATAAAGGGATCTCAACTAGCAAGGATATCAACCACCTCGCTTCTTCACTAGCAGTAGCCAGTGATATCGTTTAAGACTCCATAGTGGATCGAGCCAATATCATATGTTTCTTCTATTTCCAAGATACAACACTACCAACTATACTAAAAATATAGCCATTGTTGCTTTAGAGTCATATGATAAAGTGTTCCAATCAACATTACTCTATCCTTCAAGGACACCAAGAAATCTTTGATGATGTAATGCGAGACTCATGGTCTTTTTAAGGCATCTCATGACACTCTCGATAACGTGTCAATGCTCCATACTAGGTCTATTGATAAACATGCACAATAGCCGCACGATGTAGGCAAAGTTCGGTCTAGTACAATCAGTGATATACCTAAGGTTGCCAATGATGCTCACATATTCAGTTTGTCTAACAAATTTAGTGTTTTTGAAAAGTTTCACACTTTTATCATATTGTGTGCAAGCAGGTTTACTGTCAAAATACTTGTATTTTCTTTAGGATTTTTTCAACATAGTGAGACTGATCCAAAGGAATTCGCTATTCTAACCTAGTAATCTTGATACCAAGGATTACACTCGCTTCTCCGAGGTCTTTCATATCAAAGTTGTTACACAAAAATGATTTCAAAATATTTACAACATGAATATTCGAACCAAATATGAGTAGTGAAAATTTCATTTTTAGATTTGTAATAAATACATTTGTCACTTTCATTCATTTTAAACTCATTCGATATAATCAAGTTATCAATTTTTTCATGTCATTGCGTAGGAGCTTGTTTAAGACCATACATAGATTTATCTAACTTACAGACCTTGTTTTCTTATCCATGAATCACAAAATCTTTAGGTTGTTCCATATAGATTTCTTCCTCTAAGTTACCATTAAAAAAGTTGTTTTGACATCCATTTGGTGTATCACAAAGTTATGAATAACAATTAATGAAATGAATACCCTAATGGATGTAATTCTAGTGACCAGTGAAAAAATATCAAAGAAATTTATATTTTGTTTGTCCAAAACCTTTGACTACAAGGTGAGCCTTGTATTCATCAACAGCTCCATCGGGTTTTAATTTATTTTCGAATATCCATTTACAACCTATCAATTTGTAACTAGGTGACAAGTCTACTAAATGTCAGGTTTTGTTAGATTCTAGAGAATCCACTTTATCGTTTATAGCTTATTGCCATAAATCTGTATCCAAAGATGCAAAGCTTCTTAAAGATTTGCAAGATCATCTTCTAATGTATAGGCCGTATAATCGAGTTTGTAATCTATTGCAATTATATCTCTCTTACTTCTTTGAGGTTATGTTTCGTTTAGTTTGTTGTTTTCAGTGCTCCTCATCACAAGAACTTGACTTGGTTCGTTGTGCCCACTATTTCTCGATTTGAAAAAGAATTTATTTTCATAGAAGTCAACATCATTTGACTCTATGATTACTTTTGTATTTAGGTCATAAAACATATACACTTTTATTTTTACTACATACCTCATGAATATACATTCATAGGTTCTACTAACGAGGTTAACTCGATTGGGATCGAGGATTCTAACATAAACCAGACATCCCAAAGTTCATAAATAAGACAAGTTCAATTGTCTTTTCTTCAAAATCTGTTAAGGAGATATTTTGTTTTTAGATTTAGGAACTCTATTCAAAACATAGCAACCAGTCAATAAAATTTTCCCCTATCAATGAGATACAACACTAGTGTTAAGCATAATAGCAATTAGTTCAATTAGAGTTATATTCTTTCTTTCAGTTTTACCATTCATTTCAGGAGAATTTGGTACAGATGTTTCATTTATAATTCCATGCAATTTATAAAATTCATTAAACTAACTAGAATCATACTCAGTTCCTCTATCATTACGAAACCTCTTAATCTCTCTACTAAATTGATTTTTAATTTCAGTTACAAAGATTTTAAACATGTCGAGCATTTGACTTTTATTTTTCATTAGATATACAAAAGTATATTCATAACAATCGTCAATAAAAAGTGATAAAATAACATTTTTAATTTCTTGTTAAAGTGTTTTCAAGTTCACATATACCATAGTGGATTAAATCTAAAGACTCAGATTCTCTAACTACTGATTTATGTGAACTCTTTGTTATTTTAGTTTGACTACATAAATCAAAATTTTTAAAATGATTTAAAGATAACCTTAGAATTAAACCTAAGTTACTTAAGTTTGAAATCACACGTTTGTTCATATGACAGAGTCTAGCATGCCAAATATTAAAATCACACAACATGTAAACAAATACATTTTGTTGATTTCAACATTCAATTTAAACATGTCATCAATGGTGTACCATTTGCCAACAAAAATATTATATTTAGAAATGATGTAAAAATATGCCCTATAGAGTAAGTAAACCCTGCCTTATTCAAAAGAAAACTATAAACAATTTGTTTTCTTATCTCTAGAGGTGGATTATCAAGCTCTCTAGAGAAAATTATTTTGTTTTATGCTCGAGAGAATTTTCGAAATCCTTTCAAGCATGGGCATTCCAAACATATCTCGTGCTATTGCTGGAACTATAGTAAACACACATATCATTATGCAATTTTCTTATCATTTTCTGTTTGTTCATTTGTTTCTGTGACAACTGCAATGTCATCTTTTAGAACGTTGGCAGCATTTTTCATAGTTAAGAAAAATAACATCTTTTGTTGCCATTGTTTGAAGTGACACCCCTCAAATCGAAAAAATTTATTGAAATCAGAAGCAGCGAAACCTGATCCAGTAATTTCTTCAGTTGACACGACAGGAAGAAGCGTATTAAAATTGTTGTTTTTGAGTTTCGAAAAACTGTTTCAAAATAAATTTCACTCCACCGAAGATATTACTAGGTTGAGTCGCAGACTAGGTCGCTCTCTTTAAGATGTTTTACAGCACTGTCCAAATTATGCAAGACAAACTATCAACCACAAAGTCCCTAGGATAAAATAGCCGAGACAAATTGCATCATAACTATACTGCACCGTAGAAAACCTTTATAGTATTACACCCTATATGGTGGTTAAAACCACCCGTAATATGGTTGTTTGACCACTTATAAATCAAAAGGACTACGACACAAAAATCGCTCTAAAAGGACGGTGGTATTAGAACCACTAAAAAATGAAGGGACTACAATACAAACCGCTTGTGGTATTATGACCACTTAAAAACCAAAGGGACATAGAGAAATAGGAGAAATGGCTCAAAATGCATCAAGTAGAAGAGGAAGAAGAGATAAAGTTAGTAATTACATCCAACTTTGGTTTGTTTTTCACAAGAGTTTGACACTCTTTATATAGTAATGGAAGCAAACCCACATATGTTTAATATCCAATGTGAAGGTGCAAACATGAGAAGGGGGTTCAATTGTGTTTGCCAAAGTTGATAATTTTTTTGTAATTTAAAAATAAATAAATAAAACTAGTTCGATTTTGATGACTTACTTGGAGTAGAAGTAATCATATTCAGATGCAACAAGCAATGAAAACATAAATAATTTGACACGTAGATTTATCCTAATTTACAAGTAGCTTGGCTATATCCAGTCCTCTCATTCATAAGGCTTTAATCCACTAATTCAAATTCTTTGAATTACAAAGCACCTGACCCTCCAAGACAGTCTTTCCTAACAGCCTGACAACCCCAAACCTTTGAGGAACTAACCTCCTTGATGCTACAAGCCAAGTCTTTTCCTAATAACTTGACAACCATAGATTGAAGAAGGAACTAAACTATTATCGAGTTGGATACAGAAGATTGAAACTTGAAGTGTTTTCTTCTAACAAAGATGACAATAATAATAACTATTACACTCTAAGAAAAGAACATTTAAAGAATATTTCTCATTCGAACATGTGTTACTCTCTTTGAACTCTAAGATTACTCTTTTATGCCTTTCGATGATTTTCTTTTTCAACCTTGAGTATCTATTTATAGTTAAAATTTCGGCTTCAATTTAGTCCTTGTTTAATCATGAATTGTATTTTGTTTAGATTGTGTTTGTCAATACTTCGAATTGATTTTGTTCTTATTTTGTATAGATTAAGATTTCAAATTTTTCAGATTAATTATGTTCAGATTTCGTTTGTAACTTGTTCAAATTGATTCTGTTCATATTTTGTTGTAGATAAATCTTGATCAAATCTACTTCAAATATTCTTCAAATCTTCTACAAATCTTAACCATATATTCTTTCACACTCTTTGAAGTCAAATAAGTTGTTCTCATAAAATACTTTTTTTATTATAAAAACTCTAAGTATAAAATCAACTTGGTTCCAACAATTTCCCTTTTTTTTTTTATGATGACAAAACTTGTATTTTTTTTATAACAAGTTTTCTTTTTATTTCTTTGACTCCCCCTAAGTCTAAGTATCATTTTCACCCCCACTTTATCAAATGTCTTTCTCCCCCCTTTTGTCAACAGACAAAAAGACTTGAAAGTGAGACTTTTTTTTTCGTTCTTTTTTTGTTTTTTGAGTAACATGAATATAAAATATTACAAAAAAATATAAAAACTAATGTAAATCTAAACTAATTTAAAATTATCACAACATCAGTCAGGTATGAAGGTAAGTTTTATGTTTTCTTTATGTAGTCAAACCTATCTTCATATTGTGGGTTGGTGAATATATCAGCCAATTGGTGTTCAGTGTCTACAAACTGAATGTTTAGTATCTCTTATTGAACAAAGTCCCTAATGAATTGGTGTTTGATCTCTATGTGTTTAGCTATATAATGTAAGTTAGGGTTTTTGGTTAGACAAATAACATAAGTGTCATCACAATAGATGGGAATGTTGCATTTTAGGATTTAGTAGTCTTAAAGTTGATGCTTCATCCAAAGTAGTTGAGAACTGCATCCAGTTGCTGAAATGTACTCAGCCTCTATTGTTGACATTGCAATGGTGTTTTATCTCTTACTTGACCAAGATATTAAGATGTCACCTAAAAAGGTGCAGTTGCCGCTAGTGCTCTTTCTCTCAAGTTTATCTCCAACATAATATGAATCGCCATAACCACTTAGTTTGTACTTAAGAGATTTCTTGTAGAACAAGATAAGGTTGGTAGTGCATTTTAGGTTTATAAGGATTCTCTTAACAACAGTTAAATGTGATTCCCTATGGTCAGCTTGAAATCTTGCACATACACTTAACATGAAGTCATGCTTGGAAGCGGCTGAAGGTGCAAACACGAGAATAAGGGTTGAATTGTGTTTGCCAAAGTTGAAAACTTTTTGATAATTTATAAATAAATAAATAAACTAGTTTTGTTTTGGTGACTTACTTGAAGTAGAAGCAATCAAATTCAGAGATGGAAAGCAATGAATGCATAAATAATTTGACACGTAGATTTTTCCTGGTTCACCACTAACTTGGCTACATCTAGTCCCCTCATTCAGAAGGCTTTAATCCACTAATTCAAATACCTTAAATTACAAAGCACCTGGCCCTCTAAGTCAGTCTTCCTAAATAGCTTGACAACCCCAGACTTTTGAGGAACTAACCACCTTGATCCTGCAAGCCAAGTCTTCTCCTAACAACCTGACAGCCCAAGATTGAATAAGGAAGTAAACCACTATCGTGTTGAATACAAATGATTGGAACTTGAGTAGTTGCTTCTAACAATGCTTATAATAATAATAACTCTCACACTCTAAGAAAATAACACTCAGAAAATATTTCTAATTTGAATAAGTGTTTCTCTCTTTAAATTCTAAGAAGAATTGAGAACTTTGAGCTTAAGTTACTTTTTTTCTACTTTTCGATGTTTTTCTCCTTCAGCCTTGAGTGTCTATTTATAGTATAAATTTGGGCTTCAATTTAGTCCTTGTTTAATTCTAAATTGTATCTTGTTCATATTGAGTTTGTAAATTCTTTAGATTGATTATGTTCCTATTTTGTGTAAATTGAGTTTGTAAATTCTTCAGATTGATTCTATTATTATTTTGTGTAGATTGACTTTGTAAATTCTTCAAATAAAATATTCTTCAAATCTTCATCAAATGTTGATCAAATATTCTTCAAGTCTTCTTCAAATCTTGACCATATCTTCTTTTCAACTTGGTCAAAGATTTTCATCAATTACAAATTTGAATCAAATCTTATTTTAGATTTTCTTCAATTATAAATTTGAATTAAATCTTTATTTTAGATTTTCTTCAATTATAAATTTGAATCAAATCGTATTTTAGATTTTCTTCAAAAACATGAATCTTCTTTCATACTCTTTGAACTCAAATATATTATTTTGATAAAATACTTTTGTTAACATCAAACTCTAAATGTAAAACCAACTTGGTTCCAATAGCGACAAGATAAAGTAGGGATCCTATCATTATTCTATAGGCTTTTTGGTCAACTTTTTCGCCTGAATCATCTTTTTCAACAGAACAAGTAGGGTGCATTGGTGTAGCCATAGGTTTGCGATCACTTATCTTAAACTTCCTAAGAGACTCTTTTGTATATTTAGTTTGATGGTTGTATACACCTTTTTGACTTTGCTGAATTTGTATCCCTAGGAAGAACTTAAGTTTTCCCATCATAGTCATTTGAAATTCAAGCTGCATTAATTTAGAAAATTCTTGGCAAGGAGTACTAATGCAAAGAGTGCCATTAGTAGATCAAAACTAATGTCATCAACATAAATTTGAATAATAAGAATGTCATCTCCTATTGATTTTCTAAACAGTGTATTATCTACTTGTCCTTTTTCAAAGTTATTTTTAAGCAAAAAGTTATTGAGTCTATCATACCATGCTCTAGGAGCTTGTTTCAGACCATACAAAGATTTACTAAGTTTAAAAACATGATTTGTAAATTCAGAACTTTCAAAACCTAGGGGTTGTTTAACATAGACTTCTTCACTTATATAACCATTTAGAAAAACACTTTTAACATCCATTTGAAATAATGTAATGTTATTATTTGCAGCAAAAGAAAGTAGGATACGAATAGCTTATAACCTGACTACTAGAGCAAATGTCTCAGTGTAATCAATGCCCTCTTGTTGATTGTAGCCTTGCGTGATAAGTCTTGCCTTGTTTCTGACCACTTCACCTTTTTTATTTAGCTTGTTTCTAAAAATCCACTTGGTTCTAATAATGTTCTTCTTTGGTCTAGGTACTAGATCTTAAACATCGTTTCTCTTATATTCATTTGACTCTTCTTGCATTGCAAGAATTTATCTGTCATCTGCCAATGCTTCATCAATAGAGGTAGGCTCAATTTACGAGACTAAGCCAAACAAAGTGGTAACTTTTAGTGATCATTTGGTCCTCAAATGATCACTTTCACTTCCAATTATTAGAGTTTCAAGATGAGATGACTTGTTCTTCTATCCAGATCTTCCTCCAGACTTATCTTGACTGTTTCTGACTTGATCAGATTAATCCTTTGAAGATTTATCATATTCTTCTAATTTGCTTGTATCCTCTTATTTTTTAAGTTCTTTTGGTTTGTCTGCATCTACTTCATTTGGTTCAAGTCAACCTACAATATCATTATCTTGCTTTGACTTTTTCAAGATCAAGTTGTTTGTGGTCAAATTTAACATGTATGGATTCTTCCACAATATGATTTTTCCTATTAAACACTCTATACTCCTTAGATCTTTCAGAGTATCTAATGAAGGTACACTTTTGAGATCTAGAATCAAATTTACCAAGACTATCTTTAGTGTTCAACATATAACAAGTACAACTAAATTGTTTAAAATAAGTGATGTTAGGCTTTTTACCTTTCCACAATTCATATGGTGTTTTATTCAATATAGATCTAATTAAGATTCTATTTTAAAAATAACATGTAGTATTAATTGTTTCAGTCCAAAAATATTTTGCAACATTTATATCTTTTAACATGATTCTGGTCATTTCTTGTAGTGGTTTACTTTTTCTTTCTACAACTCCATTTTGTTAGGGTGTTCTTGGAGATGAGATATTGTGAGATATTCCATTCTCATCACAAAAACTTTCAAAGAACTTGTTTTCAAATTATCCTCTATGATCACTACTAATTGTTACAATCTTAAGACCCTTTTAATTCATTATTTGTTTGCAACATGTGATAAACACTTTGTGGGATTCATCCTTACTTCTTAAGAATTTTACCCATGATCACCTAGTGTAATCATCTATTATAACAAAGACATATTTATTTCCAATTAGAGAGGTTGTTTTCACTATCCCAAAGAGATCTATATGTAAGAGCTCAATGGGTTTTGAGGTAGAGATTGAGTTCTTATGAGTAAAGGAATTCTTTGTTTGTTTTCCTTTATGACAAGCTTCACACATAATTTCAATTTTGTAACTAACCTTAGGTAGACCTAGTTGAAGTTTATTCAGTTTTGAAATTAACCTAAGGTTTGCATGACCTAATCTTTTGTGTCAAATTAGTTTCTCTTGTTTCTCTAGACTAAACAAATTTATATTATAAATGTTGTTTTGCCTCTGACCTATAAAGAGTACAGATCGACCTTTCTTACTAATTGCCTTGAACGTTTTTGGATTGAACATAATATCATAATTATTATCACTTAACTGACTAATACATAATAAATTATGTTTAAGACCTTTAACAGACAAGACATCTTTAACAGAAGGGGAAGTAATATGACCAATTACTTATTTCCATACCATTAGCAAGAAAATCTTGAAATAATTTTTCATGTTTATCAGAGTTACATGTGGTATTTTCAATTGATGTTGAATTATGATTATTTTTCAAATTTAGATTTTCAGCCTTAAGTTCGGCAATATTAGTTTTCCGAGTTGAATTTTCTTTTTTAAGTTCAGTAATATCAGTTTTCAGAGTTGCATTTGATGTTTTAAATTCAACACTTTGATTCTTTAACACATTAACATTAGGTTTGCATTTTCCTTTCTAAGTGTTTTTCAGTTTTAAAGAAAATTTGTGATTCTTATTTAAAAAATAATTTATAGCAGTAATTAAATCAGATCGAGAAAGTCGGAAAATACCTCAATTTCTTTGTTTGTTGATTCACTTCCATAGTCATAATTTTTGTTGGATCTAGAGGCGAATTTGGTATGAGCTATCATAGCCAAATCTGCGTATTCATCGTCAGAGGATTCATCATAATCATCCCATATAGCCATGATAGCCAGATCTAGAATTTTTCCTCTGTTGTTTCTTTTTCTCCAGATTTGGACAATCTGACTTGATATGTCTAGATTCATTGCATCCATAGCAGACAATGTTTTTCTTGTCAAAATTTTCATTCCTTTCTCTATTGGACTACTGAGAATCTTTATAGGGGAAAGATTTCCTCTTGTTGTGCCACATTCTCTGAATTCTTTTGGATATGAAGGAAACCTCCTTTTCCTCTAAGTTCAGATTCTGATCATCTGAATCACTATTCTCTGGTTCTGATGTTGCCTTTAGAACCTTCTTCTGCTTGGATTTCTAGGCCAGAGTCTTGATCTTCTTCTTGGGTTCATCTTTTTCAAGCTCAATTTTATGTGATTTGAGAGAGCTAATTAATTCTTCTAGCTTAAGAGTATTTAGATCATTTGCTTCTTGAATGACAGTTATCTTAGGTCTCCACTTGCTTGCCAGACTCCTAAGGATTTTCTTCACATGATCAACAATAGTATAACTCTTCTCAAGTACCATTGGTCCTAATACCAGGATCTGGAAATTGGAAAATATTGTTTCAATGTCTTCACCATCTTTCATCTTGAACAACTCATACAATATGACTAGGAGGTTGGTCTTTGCTTCTTGAGTTTGCTTGCTTCGCTCATGGGTCAGAGTCAGACTATCATAAATACTTTTTGATGTCTCCTTGTTGGTGCACTTGTCAAACTCCTTTAAGGTGATTGCATTTATCATGAATGTTTTGGACTTATGATGCATCTTATACATCTTCTTCATATCAATATTCCTCTCATTTCTTGGAATTTCAATACCATCAGTATTCTTCAGATGAATATAACCATCTTCCACAAAGTCCCAAAGTTCAAGATCTTGTGAAATATAGAAACTTCTCAACATGTCCTTCCAATACTCAAAACGTTCTCCATCAAACAGATGTGGTATGTTGATGTTTCCTCCTGCAGCGTATTCACTAAATCCAAACATATTGAACCCTTTGATCTTTTCTCAAAAATTGTAAAGTGTTCAGCCTTGAGGCCGAGCTGTGATGCCAATTGAAGGTGCAAACATGAGAAAGGGGGTTGAATTGTGTTTGCCAAAGTTGATAACTTTTTTATAATTTATAAATAAATAAATAAAACTAGTTCGGTTTTGGTGACTTACTTGGAGTAGAAACAATCGGATTAAGAGGCAGCAAGCAATGAAAACATAAATAATTTGACACATAGGTTTATCCTGGTTCACCACTAACTTGGCTACATCCAGTCCCCTCATTAAAAAGGCTTTAATCCACTAATTTAAATACCTTGAATTATAAAGCACCTGACCTTCCAAGCCAGTCTTCCCAAACAGCCTGAAAACCCTAGACTTTTGAGGAACTAACCACCTTGATGCTACAAGCCAAGTATTCTCCTAATAATCTGACAACCCCAGATTGAAGAAAGAACTAAACCACAATGGGGTTGGATACAAAAGATTGGAACTTTAAGTGTTTGCTTCTAACAAAGATAATAATAATAATAATAATAATAATAATAATAATAATAATAATAATAATAATAATAACTCACACTCTAAGAAAAGAACACTCGGAGAATATTTCTCATTCAAACAAAGCAAACTTCAAACGTTCAAAAAATATCCACAAACTTTAAGTGTGCTATAATGCCACAGCAGAAAAGTCCGAGCAAAAAACTGTGTGAGCTTCAAATGACACACAAACGTGTAAAATACATATTTTTGATGAAGACAAAGATCAATGTAATATGATCAAAGTAACAAGCTCAAAAAGAAGTTCAAATATCTTCATTGATAAAGCATTAAATCCAAACATATTAGATGTTTAATGTAAAGGTAAATGATACAACCAATTCATGAGAACCATTCATATTTACATATGCATATAAAGTATTTTTAAAAGTAAAAATTACATTAACAAAGTCTTAAAACTAATATTTTTGACAAAATACAGAGGTGTATTCGAATACAGCATAGTGTATTCTAATACAGATGCAAGTCAGAAGCAAAAGCTTCACATCTGTATTCGACTACGACCTGCTGTAGTCGTATACAAAGCAAGTTAGTAGCTAAAACATTTGCATTTGTATTCGACTACGACCGGCTGTAGTGAATACAAAGCAACTCAGTGGCAAAAATCACGAATCTGTATTCGACTACATGAAAGATGTATTCGAATACAAGGTACAAAATTTGAATAAATCTGAACGTTACAAAGAGATGTATTCGAATACATACATCCTGTATTCGAATACAACTAGAAGCAATACAATTTTTCAGATCTAAAATGGTTCTAGATCATTGTATTTGTTCATCAAACCTCTTGGATCAATGGCCACAAATATAAAGAGATGTTTATGGAGTATAAATATACCATAACTTCATATCAAACAACACACAATCCTTAAATCAAACCTTGAACAACTTTGAATAAAATTCTGATTTTTTACAAAGTACTTGCATTTCATTTTCATATCATTCAGAAAGGTTCTCAAAGTACTTGAAGTATTATTGGATTGAAATCATTATACCTCTCTTATATCCTTACTCCAAATCATATTGTATCACATGTAAAAGAAAGTAGTTCTTTCTTAAAGTAGCTTAATCTAAGATAGTGGTGTGTTATCTAGAAGTATTGTTAGAAGTTTGTAGCAGAAATCACAGGGTGGGAATTGTACACTTTCTGATAATAAGTGGATTAATCTCTTGTGGTGTGCAAGAGGACTGGATGTACCATTGGTCATAAGGGGAACCAGAATAATTCTATTGTGTTCTTTATTTTTCTGCCATTTATATTTTACATATATCAATCCTAAACAGAAAAATAATCCACTAAGTCTCTAAAAATATGCTACAATCAGCATTAGGAATGGATGAATGTTTTCGTATATCCCACTGTAAAACAGCCAAAGAAATATGGGATACGTTGGAAGTAACTCATTAAGACACCATTGAAGTAAAAAGATCTAAACTAAATACATTATCTTAAGAATACGAATTACTTCGAATGTTGCCTGGAGAATCTATCTTAGACTTACAGAAAAGGTTCTCCCACTTAACCAACCATTTGTCGGTTCTTGGAAACACCTTCACCAATGATGAACTAAATCTAAAAGTATTAAGATCATTAACGAGGGCTTGACAACCAAAGGTAACAGCAATCTCCGAAAAGAAAAGTCTATCCAAAATGTCTCTTTCTGCATTATTTGGAAAACTCGAAGAACACAAAATCAAACTTGGAAGGTTAGAACAAAATGAAAGTCAAGAAAAGAAGACCAAAAACATTGCTCTAAAGACCGAATCAAGAGAACAAATAAAAGACGAAAATTCAGATGAAGATGAAAATATTACGTTCCTTGTTAAGAAATTTGGTAAGTTTCTTAAAAATGACAAAACTTTCAAAAGGAAATTTTTTAGGAAGAAAGGTAGTTCTACTTCAAATCAAAACTTCACTTGCTTTGAATGTGGAAAGCAAGGACATATCAAGGCAGATTGTCCAAACCTTATTAAGAAAAATGTCATAAAAAAGAAAGACTTCAAGAAGACATACATAGCTTGGAAAGACAACAAAGTGAGTTCATCTTCAGAAACAGAAAGTTAAGAATGCGCTAATGTTGCATTGATGGCATCACATCAATCAAATGACGAAGAAGAGGTTAGTAACATAGACTCCCCTCATCATAATAAAACTAATAGTGAATTGATTATAGAATATAATGATGCTCAAAACGCCATCAAGGAACTACTTATTGAATGTAAAAATATGTTCAAACTAGTGTCAACACAAAAGAGACAAATCTCAAGCTTTCAAGAAAAAGTTGACATTATGGAAGAGAATTCCGAAAAACTAAAACAGAATTTTACATGCAATAAATGTGATTCCCTCTCCTTCAAGATTGTTCAATTAAATAGAGTAATTGAACGATACGAAAAGGGACAAATAGGATTGGAAAATATTTTAAATATGCAAAGATACTCAAACGACAAAAGTGGTCTTGGATACTCAAAATTTGATAAACCAAGCTTGAATAAGACCATTTTTGTTAAAGTGAGTAATCAATCCAATCAAGAAAAGATTATAATTATGAAAAAGGATCATCATTATAAAGAGAAAATTATTCAAAGTAAATCTCATACACATGTTATTAACAATAGATTTACTCCTACTTGCTCTTTTGTGATCTCAAGGGTCACACACCTAATGTCTGTCTTGTTAGAAACATTAGTGTTCCAAAAGGGCATTACGTGTGGGTAAAGAAATGTACTAACCATCAAGGACCCAAAGCACATTGGGTACCTAATAAAATATGATTTTAGTGTTGCAGGTATACACGTAAAGTACCTCAAATATGTGGTACTTAGATAGTGGATGCTCTAAACATATGACGCGTGATATAACAAAATTTCCAGCCTTGACTCTTGAATCAAAGGGATATGTGGTCTATGGAGACAACAACAAAGGAAAAAATTTAGGCATTGGAAAAGTCGACACAACCCCATCCCCCCCGATTGAAGTTGTACTATATGTTGAAGGTCTAAAACACAATCTCATAAGCATTAGTCAGCTTTGCGTTAAAGGATACAAGATAGCCTTCAACAAAGATGAATGTATCATCCAAAATGAAGCTACAAGTGAAATTCAATTTATCGGTAAGCGTTTCAAAAACATCTTTATACTTAATCTTGACAATTTATCCTAAAAAATGAAATGTCTTTTGGTAACCGACAATAATGATGCATGGTTGTGGCATAAAAGAATTGCACATATTCACATGGATCATTTAAACAAATTGGTCGAGCATGATCTTGTTGTAGGCTTACCAAAAATGAAATTTATAAAAGATAAATTATGTGACGCTTGTCAAAAAGGTAAACAAACAAAGAACTCTTTCAAACCTAAAAATGTTATTTCAACTTCAAGACCACTTCAATTAATACATATGGACTTGTTTGGTCCATCAAGAACCAAAAGTCTTGGTGGAAACTCATATGGACTAGTGATTGTTGAAACGACCCACAAACGAAAGTGCTCCACATAAAAAGTGAACCCCTAAAATGAAACGAGAAATGATCGATCTACAATCTGGTTGAAAACGGCTTTGAACGAAGGTCTGGAAGGCAGTCAAACGGACATGAATATTGAACACACTATGACAACAAATGGACCAAAAAGAAAAATAAATCTCAAGTTGCTGCAATGAAGGTAACAAAAATGGCCACAATGAAGGTGGCTAAAGTTTTAAGATAAAAAGAAACCGCAACGAAAGCGGCAAGTTTATGTGGAAACGAGACTCCAAAAGGCAAGGCAGATAGTTCTAATACCATCTCAAGAGTTATAGTCATTTTCCCACTTTCGAAAGACAACCTTTAATTAAGTACTAGAAATAGAAGGTGCAGGATAAAGGGCAACCCAGAAACAGAGGGAATCACTGAAAGAAACTATCCTCCTAGGTCTCGGCACTTACGTCATAGCACCAGAGTCCATGCATTCAGTTGGCAGTCCCAAAACTGAAGTCGTTGATCTTTTCTTTGCAGTTTGTGTCAACTATAGTCCAAATAATAAATAAATTACAGCATATCATTCATCTTTCTACAAATTTTATTGATCTTATGAAAAATACATTGCTTAAATTTGTTGAATCTAGTTAGTTTATAAAGCTTGTGGTAAATCTCGTACTTTGTTTTGAAGCTTTTAGATTTTAATACAGACATATCCATATTTTGTGAGTCTTTTTCTTAGTTAGCTTGAGATGTGATCATTAGTGTCTACTATTCATTTATTATGCTTAAGTGTTGACCCTCTTTTGTCTTGTTTTTGTCATGAGAAGAAAACCCGAGGAGAAAATGAAACAAGAAGAGAAATACAAGTGGGCTATTATTGATGCCCAACCAAACCCTCTACCCCGTATCTCTTGAAAAAATGTTGCCTTCAAATTTGTCCATTGTGAATATACTTTACTTTATCTTGAATTAGCTTGTTCCATGAATTGAGAGTCAATATTATCTAAGTTGGATGTTTACTTACCCTTTATTGCTGTCGTTATGTAGTAAATCGAGACAAGAGGAGCCGCAATTATCATACTCTGGAATAACACAAATAGTTATTTTTTAGGTTTAAACATGTATAAATGTTCTTCATAGGATAATAATTAATTATTAAAAATATTTATTTTATTTTATTATTATTCTTAAATAAAAACTAACAATTACAAACTCATCATCAACCTAAAACCCAAAAGTTGCTTGTGAAGGCTATCGAACACACTGTTCTTGATTCTGGTGATGCTCATCACCTTTTGAGTTATTTGGCTGAAGTTAATAACTTTTTTAAAACATTTTAGATTTTGCAAGGGTATTATGAAAAAATAAATTATAGAGACCAAAATCAAAATGACTCATATTTGCAGGATTCCAAAAATATATTTAAATTTATTTTTTATTTGACTTTTGTTATAAGTATGAGATTTTTTGTCGAGTCAATAAATCACTCTCACAATTTTCTTAATTAGTGGCTCTTAATTAGAATTTGGGTTGGCCTTAACTCAATCCTACAAAATAGCTTGTAAGATGAGGAGTACATATAGAAACCAGAATTTACGTAATGAAAATAGAATTCTATTGAATGAAAGTGATGAGCACCAAACTTTACAATGATGAAATCAGCAAGAAAAAACAAACAACCAGAGTTCCAAGAACTCTTAATCCACAAAAGGTTTCACGAGTAAAGATATTACTAAGCAGCAAATATATAGCTACTTATTTTTTTGACAAACTAGCTTTGAGGGCTGGCAATGAGAAGGTACAATTATGATACCTGCAGGTATAATTGCTTATATGTTCACTACAAATCACCCCCTCCCCAGATAACAATAGATGTGCTAAAAAGAGGATAAATATATACTAACTAAAGCATATTAAGTTGTGAATGCATACGTAATTTGTAAGTCAAAGTATGCTAAAGACGTGCTAGTTTAAGTTAAATTGGCTAGTTTTAAAGAGCTGTGAAAAGTAGGAAGGCATAATATTTTTTGATTTTTTTTGAATGTGCTTGAGAAATTTGCATTCAGTTGATATTCTATTATACACTCTTAGCAATAATTACAATTTGCATTTAAAAGGAGATTACCAACATCTCTACTTCCTAAGTGTGTGTATGATATTCTCTAGTCCAGATGTTTGTTGTAACTAAAATTAACTCTACTTATGCAAATCAAATGTAGTTGTCTCTCATTTACATTTCCTTAGGATGATGAAGAAGCAGATACACAGTTGGTTGTTGCACGTTAAAAGTAGAAAATGTGATGGCAGAAGGCCACATCAAATTGAAGGTATTCTAACTTAAATATCTTTCTACTTTTTTGTCTG
Source organism: Cicer arietinum (assembly GCF_000331145.2). Classification (NCBI taxonomy): domain Eukaryota; kingdom Viridiplantae; phylum Streptophyta; class Magnoliopsida; order Fabales; family Fabaceae; genus Cicer; species Cicer arietinum. Next base: position 488,624 of record NC_021162.2, read on the forward strand.
TTTTTTAGGTTGAGGAGGATGAATTGTAGTATCTTACATGTGATTTTTCTTTTAAGTTTTGGTTGCCTAGTTTTATTGTTTAACGCTAATACTTATGGTAACAATGATCATGATTCATTGATGGTTTAATGCAGTTTGACTTCCTAGGTAAAGATTCAATCAAATATGAAAATACTATTGAGGTGGAGCTTCCTGTTTATAATGCTATTTTGAAGTTCCAAAAAGGTGGGAAACTGGTTCTACCTTTTTGTATATTGTGTATGAGAGTGAAGTGAGCCTATTAATTATCTGTTTTTCTCTTATTATTATATGTTGTTTAAGTTTAGGAAAATTGTTTAAAAGTTATAATTTATGTCAATGAAGATCAAATATTAAATTTAAACATAATATGATAACTTTTTTTTAGTCCTTAAAAAACAACCCCAAGTACTTAAGTGCAAATATTTTTATCCGATACAAGAAACCGGAGCAACAACAAATTTTGTTCTTGCACGCTGGCTATATTCATTTTTTTTTTTTTTTGGATTTCATTTTAAGTTTTTAGTCTGTATATTAAGGTGGTGATTATTGTGGGTCTATTTGAAAATGGAGTTGTTACAGAATGTGATTATCAATGTTGTTTTTTTGTACAAATGGTCATCAATGTTTAAAGTGTACCTTATATTGAACTTCATTTTTATTCAAAAGAACTCGCTAATTGTTCAGTAAGACTCACAAGTTTTGTCCAATCGGTAACTTGTCGAAAAAGTGTATCACTAACATACATTCATTTGTCGTATATAATTACTATGCACCGACATATAATATAAAAAAATTATAAATTATAAAGATATTTAATCATATTTTACTAAATCGAAAGGTGGTGATGGTGGCATTATTGTGGGTCTATTTGAAAATGATGTAACAAAATGAGGTTGTTACATATTGTGGTTGTCAATGTTTTTTTGTGTGGTAGAAATGGTTATCAATGTTTTAAGTGGTCCTTGTAGCACTTCTTGTGCCACTTTGATATTAATATAGTTTCTTTGCTGATTCAAAAAAATAAAAGGTTAGGAATTAGGAACTAAAACAAAGTGGAAGCATGTTCCACAATCATTCTCCATTTTTATATGGCACGCCTAGCTTATCTTGGAGGGTTTTCAACATGATGACTCATCCTTTAGAGCTCTTTCTAAAGGCGGGTTCGCAATGAAATATCCATTAAGGGGTTTGCCACAGCATCACCTTAACTCATTAGAGGTTAGGATTTAGGGTGTACGAACCATACCATGAATTAATTACTTATTTCAGTACTTAGTTCAGTTTTGATTTGAATTGAACATTATTTCATAGATAGTAAATTTGTTCACAAAGCAAAGGCTTCAGAAACCAAGTCACCAACTAAACAAGATTTAGGTCATACAAACGTTTGCTCTTCAAGGAGATATCACAAATTAAAAGTTGGTGAACTTCTTTTCTTTCAAACTTTCCACAGTCTCCTTGAGGCTCACTTCCAAAGGAGTAAATTCAATTCCCAAGCTCTTTGCCTTTTCTTTGGAAACCTGATAGGTAGGCACATAAGGCTTATCGTCGGCACACCTGTTAAAATTGTTGACAGTGAAAATTGTATTAGAAAAATCTAAACAAGTAAAACTTGAATTATTGAAATTATATGAATTTAAATACAGAAATAGACAGGATGAATCATGTAGGACTCATGTTATAGTAATCATTAACCTATAATTTTGGCATATTAAACAATATTTGTAGGATTTACACATTTTAAGTTGCTATACTTGGCCTTATTTTAGAAATTCATAATTCTAGCAATGAATCCCAAATGAAACGTTCAATATATAAATTAGCAATTTAACATAACATTAAATCTACAGAAGACATAAGAATAGAGGAAGGTGCAAGTCATCATGTCATTCAGGTTACCCAATATGATTGAAGGTGTTAAGTTATTGAAAAACAAATTAGCAAAAGCTCGGCGAAACCATGTCTAACATACCGGGGTCCAGAATCGGAATATACATTAAATCATGCAAAACAATAGAAGCTATACTGAAGTAAACCTAATTAACAGAAGGTATATATCGAAAGGTGATCAGGTCAAAGGAACAAGTCATCAAGCAACATAAAGGAACCTGCCAACTCCCATTCATCCACATAGACGCGCAAAAAAAGAACAAATCAAAATAATCACTTGGTCCACATACACTTGGTACCATTAACTGATATGATAGAGAACATATCAATTAGAGGACAAATAGATATTAAGTTTCAAGACTATCTTCCTACTTTGGTTGTTAACTGATATGATACAGAACATTGTTGTAGCATGGTCAAGAGTCGACATTGTATTGTTCTTCAAACCACACCTCTCATGAGACGAGTAAACAATGAAATTGATTGTCCCTTTATCATAGAGAATATCCTTTCATACATTAACATCATTACAGCTAGCTCCAATAATTAGAAGGTGATGCATTCACCACATCTGTGGGGACCTTAGATTGATAATATATAAAAGCTAGAAAATTACTATTCTATCTATTTATAACCAGTTACACAGTTCCCTTAATTTCTTATTCCTTATTTTGAGAGATTCACTCTTTTATATAAACTTGTACAATCTCGTTAGGTAAAGCAAGTCACATATTCTAAAATATTCAATTCATTCATTGACCTCTCAATTGTTGAATGTTTGCTTCATTTTTTTCACTTAATTGCCTTTTTCTATATGCATTAAATAAACAACCCTGAATCAAATATTATTGCCCTGAATCCTTTCATCTTTTAGCACTGAATAGATTTTCAAACAGGTAAATAAAGCTTTAAAAGACAGCAGGCTACAGCAGATAAAAATTTGCATTCATATACACAAAATTATGCAATCTTGAAATCTGGAAAATAACTAATCTTACTTCTCTGGGAGTTGTAACGAAGGGTAATGTTGACGTAAAATCTTAACAATTTCTGAGTGGTGCACTACTCTCTCAACCAAACAATATCTTCCACTAGCTGAAGCATTTTCATATGCCTGAATATGAGCATTTGCAACATCTTTAACATTGACCCATCCAAAACTAGCATTTGCAAATGTTTGTGCACCTGCATCAATCAAGGTAACGATATGACAGATCTATTATTATCAAACAAAAGAGAAAAATCTTTGTCCTGTGGAAGACAAATATAATTGAAGCACATAGGAACTGCTAATATTCGTTAAAATAACAACAAAATAAAACTCAATAACCAACTATCAACATACTGGGGAAAAAATCAATGACATAAATTAAAAATACATACGTAGTAGAAGATTAAACAACAACCAAACCAGATATAACAGGAAATAGACTCTCATCCAACCCAACAATAACTGTTAGTCTGTTTAATAATTAAACGATGATTGACATCAAGCTCAACAATAATTGTTACTATTAAAATGCAAATAGTTTGAATGTAAAAACAGATTGCACTTATCTTACCCTCCTTTAAATATTGTATTTTAAATTCCATTTCAATATTTTCTGTTTGCCTATTCAGTATTCATATTGCTAGATTCAGAAAAGTCATTAAACTAGAAAATAGAGTTTTGTACAGCATGGTGAATTACATTTAAATAGTAGTAATTACCATTAACCAAGTTTAAAATTGCAGCAGCACTTGTGTTTAGGACTGGTTGCAAGAGAGGCCCTATGACCATTGCTGGGTTAATAGTAACCATGTCAATGTTATTTTCTCTTACAAATTTCCAGGCAGCATCTTCAGCCAATGTCTTTGACACCACATACCATAACTGAAAGACAAAAATATTAGGTTTAATTAAAAAAAAAAAAAAACTGTTCTAAATTAGGACACCACCAAATCCAAATTCAAATTCAAATTCAAATGCGCACACACATACATTTGATTGAGCACAGAAATCAGGATCAGTGAACCAAGTCTCATCGACTACTACATCAGGAGTTCGAGGCTTTCCATTGTATGCAACGGCAGCAATTGAAGAGGTTAAAACAACACGTTTAAGAGATGGCGATTTTACACACGATTTCAGAACATTCAGGGTTCCTTTCACAGCAGGATCAATTAATTCAGCCTGAAATAAGGAGTTTGATTATTATGCTATTGAAAAAAAGGACATAGATGGAAATATTATTTATTAGGAATTGAAATACCTGAGGGTCCTTGACATCATGAAAGAAGGGAGATGCAGTATGAAATACACCATAACAGCCTTCAACAACAGAATCAAACGAACCTTCTTCAAGTAGATTTGCCTTAAACACTTTCAATCTCTCTTTAGCACCATCAAGTTTGAGCAAGTGGTCGATCTTTTTCGGATCATCTGCAATATTAATTTTATTTATAATTATGAGGGATTGAGAAAAAAACAGAATGAAGGAAAGAGAGAAAAGGAAACAAACTTGGATCGCGAACGGTGGCCTTGACAGTATAACCACGATGGAGAAGCAATTTGACGAGCCATGAAGCGATATAACCAGAAGCACCGGTCACACACACCACCTTTCCAGCGATGTTGCTCATTCTCAACTCACTCTCTATCTGCTGCTTAATAATCCTTACCTATTTATAGTAAAATATTTTACACTATATAAATGTATTCAATATTACCTTCTCATATTTTTAAATAATTTAATAGTATTTAATAAGAGATATATTCAAAAACAAGATTTTATCAATCTCAAAATAATTGTTCCATTTGCAAAAAAAAAAAGTATTTGTCTTAAATAATTGTAAGTTTTACACTATAATTCGCTTTTATTTATTTATCATCTTTTCTTAAACTACGTGAAATGTCAATTATAACGGTTATTTTGGGATTAATGAAGTAATAAACATATATATAAAAAAATTCCAAAAGGTCTTAAAAAATGTTTGTTCAATTCATTTCTTCCAACCACCAATGCAGCTCAATTGGTAGTGGGAAGAAATGAACATAGATACTTATACCAGAGGGTGAGAAGATATTGAATAACAACGTCAGTATTTGGAGTCGGACTACGTTTTTTTTTTAAATTTAATTGCAGTTTTGATTCTATATTTTTGTTAGTTCACTAAAACGGTCCCCCTATTTTCAAATTTTGAATGTTTGATATCTCTTTTAGATTTTGGAATTAAAAAATGGTGGTACACATATTTTAAATGATGTCGTCACATATGATATGATGATGTTGAATGATTAACATACATGATATTAACATAAAATCCTCTCAAAATTTCTTATTAACTTTTGAAATTATAAATTTTAGTAATTTAATTATTAACATGTAAATATATTACATTATGACATTGTATGCCACTTCATTTAAAATATATTACATCACAATCTTTTTCATTTAAAAATATATAAGAGAGCGACAACACTGTCAAATTTTAAAATAATAACAAGTTTCGTAAATTGGTAAAAAATAATAAGATCAATACTATAATTAAATCTTCTTTATAGTTGTCACATTTATAGGAATATTTTATTTATAATTAATAGTTATTTTCAAAGTTCAACACAATATTAATAATTGCTTTGAAAATAATATCTTTAGCTATTTATTGCAAAAAGAGATAAATATATTATAAGAAGTAATAAATTATTAAAGTCATTATACGAAAAAGATAACTAATGGAATCAAAAATAGTAAATTTTATTGGTTATCTTAATATGTGTAAAAAGTAAAAAAAAAAAAATTAAAATTAGAAAGAAATGGAGGAAGTAATAAAACTTAAATTAATAATGTAAAAATATTTTTATATATAAATCATTTCATATAAATTTATTTCGAGATATTTTAATAACTAACTTAAAATTTGATATTTAATTTGATATATATAAATAATGTGATATATAATTTGATTGAATATATGTCATAAAACACCATTTAAAGTATAGAAATTAAAATCAAAGTAATATTACTAAGCAAAACTTGAAACGCAAAAGTCAGAAGAAAAAAAAGCAAAAACCTATTACACTTTGTCGAGTCCAATAACAACACGCCTCCCACGTTCAAACTTTCACCTACCAGTCACCGAAGTTTAATTAAATAAATAAATATTTAAAAAGATCAAAATTTAATTTAAACCTCTCGAGAACGAATCAATCGACGATCTATGATGGATATAAATTCTAGATCTAAATATAAACAAATATATTAGGAGTTTCATGGTTGCCATCTCTCATCAATTCTTAATGGATAGAAATTTTAGATACAACGGTGTTAGATAATATTATTATATATTAGTAATAAAAATTATTTATACATTTTCATCCCCTGGTATATATAGTTATTGTAACTGTATCAAACCAAGTTTTAGTTTATTTATTTCTGAAACCCTAGTGGATTCCTTCTCTTCTTCCTCTATTCTATGTTTGTGTTTGTTTATCATTGTTAACATGGTATTAAAGAGCTTTGGTTATTTTTGTACGACCCGTTTTGCGGTTGGTACCGATTTGCTCCATGCTGAAGATGATGACGAGTAAGATGACAATCAATCTCAATGTGTTTGGTGTGTTCATGAAAGACCGAGTTGTGAACAATTTGAATAGCACTCTTGTTATCGTAGTGCATCAGAGTTGGCTCAGAAAGAGAGATATTCATATCAGACAAAAGCCAACGCAACCAAATTATTTCAGCTGTAGTGGATGCCATAGCACGATACTCAGCTTTTGTAGAAGAGCGAGAGACAATATCTTGCTTCTTACTCTTCCAAGAAATAAGAGAGTCTCCAAGAAAGATACAAAACCCTGTGGTGGATTTACGATCAGTGGTATTACCAGCCCAATCAACATCAGAATAAGCTCGTAACTCCAATGACGATGACGATGGAAAGATAAGACTTTGAAATTGAGTTCCTCGAAGATAACGAAGAATCCGAAGAACTGCTGCCCAATGTACTGTAGTGGGAGAGACAACAAACTGACTAACAACATGAACAACATAAGCAATGTCAGGTCTTGTAATCATAAGATACACTAAGCTGCCAACCAAAGTACGATACAAAGTGGAATCTGGTAAAGGAACACCATCCGAGGGAGCATATTTTACATTCAACTCAAGAGGAGTATCTGCTGCTCTAGTATCATAAAGACGAGCCTGATCAAGAATGTTGGCAATGTACTTGGATTGAGAAAGAAGGTAGCCTCTAGGAGAGTAGGCAATTTCAATCCCCAAGAAATAGCAAAGAGTTCCCAAGTCCTTCATCTCAAACTGTTTGGCTAACTGCAATTTCAACTCATTGATTCCACTAACATCATCACCTGTAATAATCATATCATCCACATATAGAGAAAGTATAATGCGACCATGAGTGGTGGACCTTATAAACAATGCAGAATCATGTTCACTAGAGCGAAAACCAAGAGAAGTGATCACAGTAGAGAATTTCTCAAACCAAGCTCGAGGAGCCTGTTTAAGACCATATAGAGCCTTTTTTAACTTACATACTTCTCTTGGATTATGAGAAACTCCTTGTGGAGGGACCATATAGACTTCTTCATGAAGCTCACCATTTAAAAACGCATTTTTGACATCCATTTGGAAAATATGCCATTAACGAATAGAAGCATACAATTTCAAAGAATAGTAATCAGGGGTAGAAGCATACAATTTTTCAAAGGGAGACAAACTTGATATGATAGAGGATGGAATTCTATTAATAGCATGAACAACAGTAAGAACTGCTTCTCCCCAAAACTCACTAGGAACTGAAGCGGACAACAAAAGGGAATGAGCAGTCTCTATAATGTGACAGTGTTTCCTTTCAGCAACTCCATTTTGTTGAGGAGTATCAGTACAAGATGTTTGGTGGAATCAATGAGTATATATATATAGAAAAATAGAAAATATCTAAAATATCCTTACTACTAATATATAATAATATTATCTAATAGAGTTGTCTATATATGTGCAGCTAGAAACATATGATACTGCTAAAGAGATTTGTGATCACTTGAAATGTTTGTTTGTTTTGTCTAACTTTTCAAAATATTATCAATTTGAAAGTGATATTAGGACCCTTAAGCAGAACAATATGACCATTAAAGAAGTCTATTCGACAATGGTTAATTTGTGGGATCAATTGGCTCTTATGGAATCAAATGAGTTGAAAACTGTCAAAGTGTACATTGATCAGAAAAAGGAGCAACACCGTGTTTGGTTTTTTGATGGCTCTTCATGATGATTTGGAGGGCCTTCGTGGGGGTATTTTGCCTCGTTACCTTATTCCTAATGTTGAATCAGTAGTTAGTGAATTATTGGCAGAAGAAAACAGACTTAAGACCCACTTTGTTGTGGTAGATATGGGAATTATCTTAACTCCTCCATTTGTTTTTGTCGCTCTTGTTCAAGAAGGAAAATCTCAAGGGAATGTTGGACTTGGTAATGATGAATGTGCTTCTTGCAAAGAAAAATATCATGGGAAAATACATTGTCAGAAATTGGGGAGAACCCATAAGAAAATTTTTAGGGGGTCATCGTCCAATGTTGTTGTTTTTGTTTCTCATACCATTGGCTCTAGTTCTCGTTCTGTATACTCATCCGAGATTACTTCTCAAATATCTGATATTGCAGAATAGCTCCAAAAACTTCTTGCCACTTAATCACATGTCATGTCTGCCTCATCTACTAAAGGTTTGAACTCCTCTATTATGTCAAATATATCTTCTTTCATATGGATTTTTGATTTTAGAGCATCTCACCATATATGACATATGATGATAAATTTTTTATGTATATGAATCCTGCCTCATTTGTGTCAGTTAGGACTGTTGATGGCACTCATATTCCATCAGCAAACATTGATTCTATCTCAATACCTAACTTGTCTTTTTTATGATGTTTATTATATTCGTAATCTCACTTTCAGTCTTGTTTCTATTAGTCAAATATGTGATTTCGATTATTTAGTTATATTTTCTTCCACTTCTTGTTCTGTGCAGGATCCACATTCTAAGAGGCTGATTGAGACAAACCATAGACATGGGACTAAATGTTTTGGATGACATGCGAGTCCCATATATTGCAGCCTCAACAACTATTGTTGACTTATTATATAGTTTTTCGCTTGAATTCTTTGTCTTCTAGCTTTTATTTATGACATTCCCGCCTTGTACATATTAATGCTTCTAGATTTAAATATTTGACTTCTACTAGAGCTTTAGGAAAGTTACAAATCAATGATACTTCAGATTGTTGTAGTTGTAAACTTGCTAAATTTTCAACTTTACCATTTAATAAAAGTGTTTCCGTTTCATATGCGCCTTTTGATTTAGTTCACTACGATGTTTGAGATCCATCATCGGTTCTTACCAAAGGTGGATCTAGATATTATGTTTCGTTTATTTATGATTAGACTCGTTATTATTCGGTTTATCTTATGAAAAATCAGTATGAATTTTTTGACATTTATCATATGTTTCATGCTATGGTCAAGACTCAACATAATGTTGTTATAGAGTGTTTTCGTTGTGATATATATGGTGAATATACCTCTAATAAATTCTTTGAATCACTTGCTTATGATGGCACCCTCCACCAAACTGTTTATAATGATACTCATCAACAAAATGAAGTTGATGAAAAGAAACAAAATCATATTATTAAGATTGCTCGTTCTCTTTTATTGTCTGCTTCAATTTCCAGTGAGTTTTGGGGGGAAACAGCTCTCACTACTATCCATGTTATTAAAATTATTCCATCTTTTGTCATATCAAGTTTGTCCCCCTTTGAAAAATTGTATGCTTCTATCTGTGACTATTATTCTTTGAAATTTTTTGGTTCTAATTGTTTTGTTTTTCTTCCACAAGTAGAGCACAATAAGTTGTCTTCTCGTTCTGCCTTGTGTATTTTTCTTGGTTATGTGGATGGTCAGAAGGATTATCATTGTTATGATCCTCATGCAAGAAAACTATATGTTTGTTGTAATGTTGTTTTTCTTGAGCACATCACTTTTTACTTTGTTTCCCCTAATGATAATGTTTTTAGTGATTGTAATATTGAGAATTGAAAGAAAAATACCACTACTTTACATGATGACATCCCTCTTGTTCCCTCGGATATCCAACCACCTCTTGTTCCCTCGGCTATCCAACCACCTCTTGCAATTGTTGATCATCTGTCTCATCGTTACCCCTCTCGTCACCGTCAGTCTACTCAATTACCTGATTTTGTCTATTCCACTTACTTAACTTTGTTTGCTTCTTTCTTAACCTTTATTCACATTTTGTTTGAGCCTCCTTCCTATAAAGAGGCTATTCTTGAATCTCTTTGGTAGTAGAGTATGGCAGAAGAATTTTTTGCATTGTACAAAATAGATACATGGGAATTATTACCTATTCCTCATGAAAAATATGCTATTGGATCTCGTTGGATATGCACGATCAAAACTAAGTATGATGGGTCGGTTAAGCGCTATAAAGCTTGTCACGTTGCTAATGATTTCTCTCAATAATATGGTACGGATTATGAAGATGACCGTTATCCATACTCTTATTGCAATTGCATCTATTCGTCAATGGTATATTTTCCAAATGATGTAAAAAATGCCTATTTAAATGGTAAGCTTCATGAAGAAGTGTATATGGTCCCTCCATAAGAAGTTTCAATCAAGGGGAAGTGTGTAAGTTATAAAAGACTTTATATGGTCTTAAACAGGCTCCTCGAGCCTGGTTTGATAAATTATATACTATGATCACTTTTCTTGGTTTCCGCTCTAGTGAACATGATTATGCATTCTTTATAAGGTCTACTACTTATGGTCGCATTATACTATTTTTGTATGTTGATGATATGATTATTTCAAATGATGATGTTAGTGGAATCAATTAGTTGAAATTGCAGTTAGCCAAACATTTTGAGATTAAGGATGTAACGTCCCAAATTATTGATCCAAAGTATTACTTAAAAATACTTATTGCTTAGAAAAATTACAACGTTTTTTTTTTAAATTATTTAAGTAAGAATACCTAAACTACTATTCCTTTGAATAATTAGTAAACTTTAAACCCCAAAATAATATACATAATAATTTATATCATATTTTTACTAAAATTCGCAGTGGATAAATAAAACTCCATCAAAAGAAAATAAACTTTTATGAGTTATTATAATATCACATTTCTCAAAATACAAAATGAATGCTTTAGTTTTTTTCCTCCTATAAAAAATGCAATCGCAATAAACTTGATTTAACTATAATTTCTTAATTTAAATACAAACACTTAGTATCACTTGTATGGTTGTCATACAAAAAGTTGTTCCTAACTAAATAAGTAAAATACAACTTATAATTCTCATTCCCAATATAACCTAACAGATCGGGGCTTGTCCCAAACTTAAACTTCAAGACTCATTAACATGTAATAACTGCGATTTCGCAACCGCAGGGCCAAACCAGTCAAACACAAACAACGAAAGATGTGAGTTTTAAAATCATGTTAATAGTATAATATAAGTAAGAAGAACACACAAATAATCAACACATAATCGTATTAAACACATCACAATATAACAAAGCATTTCAAGAAAATATCATATTATAAAGTCAAAATCACTCAAGGAGAATCATTATCTCATTATAACATCAAATCAAACAATCACAAGACGATGCAATGCTATATATGCTCCTATTAACTATATGATCTGAATATAATATATGCCACTAAGCCAACTTCTACACATAAAATCACCCCTACTAATGGGGAAAATAAATATGCCATAAAGGCAACTTCCACAAGAAAATCCCGCATACCAATGGAGAAAAAACCTGCCACAAAGACAACTTCCACAAAGATGCACATGCCATGACATAATGGTGCATTATCAAAATAAAATATTTCCACACAGTCCACTAAGATGCATATGTCATGACATGATGATGTATCATTAAAATCAAACACTCCCACACAACCCACTAAGATTAAGTCAAATGATCCAAAATAATTTATATGAAATCACCACCTTATTCAAATATCACTATCATACATCACAAGTTCTTATCAAGAAAATCAAATATTTTGAAACAACCATCATAAAAATCAAAGCTTCCACCCCACAAATCATGAATATCATATATTCATAAACAACTATCACAAAGATCAAAGCTTCCATCACACATATCAAGAAATCATATATTCTTTAAAGTATCATAAAAATCAAAACTTTAATCTATTACATCATAAAAATTTAAACTTTCATTACATAAATATAGAAATTAAAACCTTCATATATGTCACACATAAATTCAAATTTTATCACATATATCATAAATAAGACTATCAACACATTAAAAATTAAACTTAAACTTTCTTTACACATACTACACAGTTGCAGAACTTAAATCACACAATAATCTAATAAAAGTTTCTAATCCATATTTTAATTCTTCAAACTATAATTAGTCATATTAATTCAATTATTACTAAATAGGGATACTGTCGTGCATAGCGATCCCCGAATGAATTGTTGGAAAAGATGATTTTTTTCGTTCTTCTCATATTATAATATACTCATGAAATTAAACGCCATCTCACCCTTTACCTTTTTCTGACGCTTTCACACACGAATACGAGTCTGCAAGAAAAAACATTTATCTTTGACTCATTGTCCTTTAATCGATCTAACTCGACAGTTTATGGGTAAATGTTAAAAATAAATTATAAAAACACACTCTAAAAATAGACAATTTTTGAAACTGAATCAAGTTAACTTATCTAAATCGGAAATTAACCATGGTACAACATAGTTGTCGTTCACACGATCTTTTTGGCGTTGGTTTCACTCAAATCGGGCTTACGGTGAAGAAAAACGGTGCCAAATAACGAATTTTATAAACTGAGAAGTCGGATATTTTAGAGAGGAATTTGGTTGGTTAAAAATATGAAAAAGTATGTTTATTGACTTGTTAAATGAATGAAATAAACGACGTACTAAAATTTACATGAAAACGTAAAAAGTTTTCTAGAGCAATTATATATATATAATCGATCATGCCAAACATTAATCCTAATTTTTGTTTTTTCTTGACATGCTTCTTTATATATATATATATATATATATATATATATATTTAAAATTAGGTTTTAATTGTATACGGACCTAACCCATAAATATATTTTACTCATTTCTTTTATTTTTTTTTAAAATAAAACCAACAATTACCAAAATTAATTTTTTAAACACAATTTTATTACTAAAGTATTACAAATATTTCAAAACTAATATTTATAAAAAGTAATTACTATTTTAAAATACATTAATAACAAGAACTCTCGTATTCACAATATTAACTACAATTATTACTATACATTTTACAAAATAATCACATAAAAATACTACCATCTCTATAGAATAGTCAAAATGATAAAATAAACAAATATAACATAACTAATTTATATTTATTACTAAATCACAATAAATACGTATAAAATCATCATATAATAGAAAATATATAAAATAAAGAAATGAATCACAATATTACTAATATCTTAAGACAATTATTTATAAAATAAATAAGGAAATAGTCTTAAATAAGTAATATATAGCTATGCACACATTTATCATGTAGTCAAACACACATGAAAATAACACCACAAATATATAATGCAAATCTACATATAAACTCACTTAAAATCTTATTTCTAAAATACTTTTGCTAAAATACCATTATATTTTTGAAAAATAAGTTAAATAACTAAACATAATATTTATAATTTAAATTACTCATTAAATCAAATATATATACAATTATCAAACCATAAGAAACTCACACATATAAGGAGAAGTGATCATAAAATTAATCAACATATATTCTAAAATGATTTTAAAAATAAGTTAATTGCTTTAAAATCCTATTTAATTAATAAAATAGTTGAGTGTGAAATTTGGGATGTTACAAAGGACTTGGGAACTCTTATTATTTCTTGGGGATTGAAGTTGTCTACTCTCCTATAGGCTACTTTCTTTCTCAACTCAAGTACATTTCCAACATTCTTGAATAAACTTGTTTTTCTAATATTAGAGCAGCATATACTCCTCTTGAGTTGAATGTGAAATATGCTCCCCTAGATGGTGTTCCTTTACCAGATCCTACTTTGTACCCTACTTTGGTTGACAGCTTGGTGTATCTTACGATTACCAGACCGAATATTACTTATGTTGTTCATGTTGTTAGTCAATTTGTTGTTTCTCCCACTACTATACATTGGGCAGTTGTTAGTTAATTTCTTGGGGATTGAAGTTGCCTACTATCTTAGAGGCTACCTTCTTTATCATCCAAGTACATTTCCAATATTCTTGAACAAACTCGTTTTTCTAATACTAGAGCAGCACATACTCCTCTTGAGTTGGTGTATCTTATGATTACCAGACTAAATATTACTTACGTTGTTCATGTTTTTAGTCGATTTGTTGTTTCTCCTACTACTGTACATTGGGCAGTTGTTCTTCGTATTCTTCGTTATATTCGAGGAACTCAATTTCAGAGCCTTCTCTTTCCATCTTCGTCCTCATTGGAGTTACCTGCATATTCTAATGCTGATTGGATTGGTGACACCACATATCATAAGTCCACAACATGATTTTTGCATCTTTGCTGGAGACTCTTTTATTTCTTGGAAGAGTAAGAAATATGACATTGTTTTTTGCTCTTCTACATAAGTGAGTATCGTGCTATGACATCCACTACTGTTGAAATAATTTGGTTGCATTGACTTTTGTCTGATATGGGTATCTCTTTTTCTAAGCCAACTCCAATGCACTGCGATAACAAGAGTGCTATTCAAATTGCTCATAATTCGGTCTTTCATGAACGCACTAAGCACCTTTGAGATTGATTGTCATCTTACTCGTCATCATCTTCAGCATGAAACCATTACTCAACCGTTTCTCTCATCTTCCTTACAAATTGTTGATTTATTCACAAAGATGCCTTTCATTAAATGTTTTCATTTTTTGGTTGAGAAACTCTCGATGCTCCATATTAATGCATCGTGAGTTTGAAGGGAGATGTTAGATAATATTATTATATATTAGTAGTAAAGGTATTTTATACTTTTCCATTCTCTTATATATATAGTTATTGTAACTCTATCACCCCAAGTTTTGATTTATTTGTTTATGAAACCCTATTGGGTTCCTTCTCTTCTTCCTCTATTTATCTTCCTCCATTCTATATTTGTGTTTGTTTATCATTGTTAACAAATTGGTCATTAATTTTGCATTAGACCTTCCTATGGCCATGTCCATGTGGTACGGAGTTTCATCGCTGTCATCTCACCCCAATTCTCAATTTATTATCTTTTTGGCATCAAATCAATCAAGCACAAGAAACCCAATCTAATTTGATTTTTTTCATAGTTGTGGGAGATTTTAAATCTCTAGGGTTAGTTAATAGTAGAGCTTAACTTTTTCTCTCATATTTTTTTGGGGGAATTCATCAAATTTGGATTACTAATAATTTCTCTCATTTTTTTTGGGTGAATTCATCAAATTTGGATTATTAATAAAATAATTCTGAGGTGATTGTTGTTTTATTTTGTGCATAGCATGAAAATTTTGGTGAAGATAAAAAGTTAATGTGTTAAGGATATAATAAAGAGATACGTGTGTCATTTAAATGAGTCTTTTAAAATTAAACATCTATTTTAATCTAAAGATTCATAATTGTTTCTCTCGTTCTCACATAAAAAAGTTATTCTCACTAGTTATGTCCTTTATTTATAGAACTTTGTTGATTAAATTACAGATATTAAGAAAGTTAATTATAATATTAAATATTGTTAATTTGTGTACATGTTTACAAGTTTATTTTTTAGGGAGAGAAAATTAAGAACTTTGTTCACTAATTTTGTTTTATTGGCTTAAATGCACATTTGATCTATCTGTTTTGATCAAATTTAATTTTGTTTATTTTTTTTTTCTCAATTTGAGTTTTTGGTCAAATTACTTTATTTAGTCATTCTTGAAATTACTTTTGTCACCTCAATTTTGATAATGTATTTATCTTGCTTATGACGTGACACCCTCAAAATGACCGTAGTGACTTGAAAAAAATATTTTTCACATCATCCTTTATTTCCATGTCATCTATATTAATTAATAATTATATTTTGGTTATTAAAATAAATTTTTGGTTATTAATTAATAATTATATTTTGGTTATTAATTAATAATTATTTCCATGTCATCTACATTATTTATTATATTTTATAAATTTTTAAAATAAAAAATTATTTATAAATTTTATGTATGAACCCTAATTTACAAAAGAAAGTGACAGGAAAAAAAATAAAAGAAAAAATCTATGAGATGATTTTTTAGTTGGTTGGTAAGAGTGAAAGAGAAAGGAATGAAAAGTTAACTGCTTTGCACTTATTTAGTTTTTTGTTTATAAATTAATTTACTTATTATTTTAATAAATGTTTGACTCTTACAACAATAAATATGTTAAAGACTAATTAAAAACAATTGTATTATTAACACACAAAACTTGAGACTAACATTGCATGTATACAGTGTACTGTTTTTTTTTAATAAAAACTAAAAAAAAAAAAACAATTTTGTAACACAAAATATAAATTTGTGTCATTAACTACTTTAAAAATTTCATTAATCATTAAAATGTATGTCATTAATTACTTTGAAAATTTCATTAATCATTAAAATGTATGTCATTAACCACTAAAATAGATGATATTAATAATTTTAGAGTACTTTTTTTAACTAATAAATCACAATACTTTGTTGTTAATGCATTGCATTTTAGTATGTGACATATAACAATTTGCGGCTAACAAGTTAAATCAAACTTTTATAAAAGTCAGACGTATACGTGAAAATAAGTCTATGACACAAAACAAATTACGATTAAACTTTAAATAGGAGGAAGGGAGAGGATGAAGTTAACAAGATATATCAATCTTTAATCAAAGTCAAACTCATATTTAAAAATAAGTTTGTGACAAGTAACATTGTCATGATTAAACTTTAAATTTTTTAACAAATTTAACTCAAACTTTGAAAAACATAATTACGATCCCTAATAAAAAAATAAATACTTCTTTCATAACAAAATAGAAGTCAAAATGTACACTAACGCGAAAAAACCTATTTTACAACGCTTTTTTAAGTCATTTACAGCGCTTTTTCAAAAAAATAAGCGTTGTAGCATCCAATGCTGTAAAAGATACAACAGTGCTTTTAAAAATAATAAAAAGCGCTATAAAAGGTAGATATATTGCGCGCTTGTTATACTCGTTTTACAGCGTTTTTTGGAAAAAGCGCGGTAAAAGGTGCATTCAATAGAGGCATTATTATGCACCTATTACAGCGCTGTCTTTTAATTTTTTTTCCAAAATCATTTTCATCCAGAATCAGTTCACACAATCAGTACACAACAACAGAACTATATAACTTTATAATTTAACTTTATAACTTTACATATTTACACAATCAGTTCACAACATATTCATATACATATTCACATATTGACAACAACACATAACTATATACATATTCATATAACTACATATTCAAACCTTTTCAAATGTGCCATATTCATATACATATAACTATCAGAACAACACAAAACAGAACTACCATATATTCATATAACTATCCCTTGCAACATGCCATTTTCCAGCAAATCAAATAATTTTCATTTCAATCACATACTGACACCAGTCTTCCTTTATTTCAATTAGATCTCTTTCAGAGTATGTTGGACTGAAATTTTCAAAGTACCGTGCAATATAAAAATTGAACATAAATAAGTTAGAATCAAATATATACATAGTTTATATATGAAAATCAAATAATGAAAAATACCGTACCGTTTCTGGGATTATAGTTTGATTCATATCAACAATCTCCTTCATGAATCGCAATATATAGTATCCACAGTCGATGTTGTTAGTTTGACGAGGACACTATAAAATAAAACATATAAGTCAATAAATATTTGTGCATTGATAGTAGTATAAGTTCAACATGCATTTTAGTGAAACAAAAAACTAATAAATACAATACCTGAAAAGCAGAAGAACAGTAGGGTTACGGCGCAAAAATACGAACAAAGAAGAACAACCCAAAAATACGAACGGTTTGTAGGAGAATAGGGTTCGCAGAAACGAGTGTATGAGGTTTACGTAATGGAGAGTAGGGTTCACAGAAACAAAGATGGTTTGCAATGACAAGGAGAATGAAGAGGAAACAAGCGTATGGAGTTAACGTAATAAGGGTTAGTAATAAGACAATATTGTTCGTAGGGTTCGCAATGAGAAGGAGAATAGAGAGGAGGAGGAAACAAGCGTATGAAGTTTACTGTTATATATGAAACCCTACTACAAGCGTATGAAGAGGAAACTGAAGTGGTTTACTGTTATATATAAAACCCTACTACAACACTTTTTTGAAAAAACGCTGTAAAAGACCTCCTTATTTTATTTTTTTAGAAGCCTTTTACAGTGCTTTTCCACAAAGCGCTTTAAAAGGCTTCTTTGTGTTTATTATGTGCAAGCACCCTTTTACAACGCTTTTCCACAAAGCTATTTAAAAGACTTATTTGTTTTATTATGTGCAAACGCTATGTGACCCTTTTACAACTCTTTTCCACAAAGCGCTTTAAAAGGCTTCTTTGTTTTATTATGTGCAAGCGTTATGTGACCCTTTTACATCGCTTTTCCACAAAGCGCTTTAAAAGGCTTCTTTGTTTTATTATGTGCAAGGGTTATGTGACCCTTTTACATCACTTTTCCACGAAGCGCTTTAAAAGGGTTCTTTGTTTTATTATATGCAAGCGCTATGTGACCTCTTTATTTTTTAAAGGCTTTTTACAATATAAGTTCAGTTTTTGTAAAATGCTAAATAATTAGTAAAATACCTATATTTGGATTTGTTTTTTCTTCCAAATAATTAGTTAAATACCTATATATATATATATATATATATATATATATATATATATATATATATATCAATGCTAAATTACATGATCAGATCATATTGGGGTGATCAGTTAAAGTTCAAGAAAAATTCCCAATACTCAAACAAAGCTTTTTCAAGTTCAATATAAGCAGAAAATTAGTTCTTGAAGGTCAAACACTTAAATTACATGAACTTAGTATAAAATACTAAGATCAAGCTAAATATAAGCAGGAAATAAGTATAAGAAGAAAATCAAATACAGTTCAAGCTAAATACTAAAATGCTCAATTTTGGTAGATCAAACAATAAAATTACATGAACTCAGTTCAGAATACATGGCTTACATAAAACAATTAAACACATTAAGATTCTCTTCTTCTTTTCCTGGTGGGATTCACATTTGTTTGTCCATTAACGATACAAAACGATGGATTAATCCAAATTCCCTCATCATGATCATCTCTAAGATATAAACCATCATCAATTGAATCAATTTCATGTGGTTGTGATATTGCAAAGAAAAGATCATTACCAACATCTTCATCATTATTGTTATAATCACTTATTTTATTGGTCGATAGGACAACATACCATTTATCATCAGCAGGATCAGTGACA
Source organism: Cicer arietinum (assembly GCF_000331145.2). Lineage (NCBI taxonomy): Eukaryota > Viridiplantae > Streptophyta > Magnoliopsida > Fabales > Fabaceae > Cicer > Cicer arietinum. The sequence goes on from NC_021162.2 coordinate 508,162, forward strand.
TAAAACACTTGTTGAGCTTGCAAAGCTAAAATAAAAGGCTCATCTTTGTATCCCACCCTATTAAAATCGACAAGCAAGAACCTTGACTCATCAATCCGAACGCCATTATTATTATCGACCCACTTGTAACCAAATATGGGAGCACGAAACATTGTGTAGTCTAACTCCCATATGCGCTCGATAACCCTAAAATATGATAGATTTGCATATATTGGGTTTTTGTCTTTTGCACTTGAGACATGCATCGCTTCAGCTACGAGAGTGACACTGCTATTTTGGATAGTGGTTTGATCATCTTGTTCTTTGGTATAAAATGTGTAGCCTTTAATTACATAACCTTTGTAAGAAAAGACATGTAAACTCGGACCATTTGCTAGCCACCTCAGTCTCTGTGAAATTGATCTGGGGTTTACATCTAACTTTGACTTTATGTGGTTTTTTAACCATGTTATAAAACTTCGATTGTGCTCTTGAGTTATCCAATTTTGATTCCTATTCATGTTCAAACTAGATAACTGATCCATGTGTATTATAACATACGGTTGAACCTCATCATCATTGTGCAGAACATACAATTGTGTCTGCTCCCATTCTGTCCTTGATATAGTCATTTGTCTCTTTCCAATTATCCATTCTCCTGATATTCTTCCCGAATGACGAGACATGGGAAGCCTTATGGATTCAACATTGGACAGATATTCAGAACAAAATTCAGCAGCTTCTTCGACAATGTACCGTTCAGCAATACAACCTTCTAGTCGACTTCTACTTTTTACGTACCCTTTTAATATTTTCATATATTGTTTTATCGGATACATCCATCTCATATAAGCTGGCCCACAAAGTTGTGTCTCCTTAACAAGATGGGCAGTAAGGTGAACCATTATATCAAAAAACGAGGGTGGGAGATACATTTCAAGCTCACAGAAAGTAACAACAATTTCCCTCTACAATGTCGGTAATTTCTGAGGATCGATCACTTTACTACAAATTTCCCTAAAGAAGAAGCGTAATCTAGTTAAGGCTAGTCGAACTTTTTCAGGTAAAATGGAACGTATACCTATTGGTAGCAAATGCTCCATTAGAATATGACAATCATGGGTCTTCAAACCTTTTAACTTGAGGTCTTTCATACAAACTAAATTTGTAATGTTTGAAGAGTATCCTTCTGGAACTTTAACTTCGTGTAGAAATTTACACAAAACAATTTTTTCCTTTCTAGATAGAGTATGAGCGGCTGGAGGTAGATACATGCGATTTCCATTATTTACGGGACCCAATTCATTTCTTATTCCCATATCGACCAAGTCCAATCTTACATTGATGCCATCTTTAGACTTTCCTGGAACACTAAGTAACGTACCAATAACACTATCAAATACATTTTTTTCAATATGCATCACATCGAGGAAATGTCTTATATACAATGACTTCCAATATGGCAATTAAAAGAAAATTGACTTTTTCTTCCGCCCAGTTTTGACCAGCTCTCCAGCAAAAGGTTTGCCAAATTTATTGGTCAAACCTTGTACTTTTTCAAGTATTTGATATTCAGTCGGTGCTGCAGGAGCTCTACCTTCCTCTGATTTTCCATTGAATTCATTTCTCCATCCACGATACTGATGACTATAAGGTAAAAATCTACGATGTCCAAGAAATACATTCTTCTTACAATGTTCCAACTGCATCCAATTTATACTCTCTTCACACATATGACATGCACAATGACCTTTATTGTTATATCCTGATAAATTACCATATGCTGAAAAATCATTAATTGTGTCGAACAACATAGCCCTCAAATTGAAACATTCTTTCTTATACCCATCATAAACTCCCACACCTGTCTCCCACATATTTTTTAAATATTCAATTAAAGGAGTCAAGTATACATCGATATCATTCCCCGGTTGTTTGAGTCCAGAAGTTAACAGAGACAACATCATAAACTTATGCTTCATACATAACCATGGAGGTAGGTTATAAATCAAAAAAATCACAGGCCACATGTTGTGTGAGATGCTTTGAAGACCATGTGGATTCATTCCATCAGTAGAAAGTGCAAGTCGTAGATTTCTTGACTCTATCCTGAATACAAGATACTCGTGATCAATTTTTGCCCATGGTGGAGAATCTGCAGGGTGTCGAAACTTTCCATCTCTAATTCTTTCATCTGCATGCCATGTCAAGTGTTTTGAATCTTCTTCACTGCGATACATGCGCCTAAATCTTGGTATTATAGGAAAATACCACACGACTTTTGCTGGAGTAAATTCTTTCTTCTTATATCGAGAGACATTGCATTTCGAACATGTCTTTAGTAATTCATATTCGTTTTGAAATAAAATGCAATCATTATGACACACATGAATCCTTTCGTAACTCATGCCAATAGAGCACAAAATTCATTTATCCTCGTAGGTTCGACTGGGAAGTTCATTATCTTCTAGCAACATATCTTTTAAGAGTGTTAATAATTCTTGTACAACTTTAATACCGTTTTCAGTCTTGTGAATTTAGTACAACCATTATATAATGGTTTCTCTGCATCACTCAAAAAACTTTCAAACATTTTAGGACAATCCTGAAGATCTTCTTCAACTGCTTTTGCAATCTCCTCAACTCGGTCCGACTCATATGTATAAGTGTCGAAATCAGTTGAAGCATATGTCGAACCATTCTCAAAATTAATGTTTCCATTTATTTTCTCACCATGTCTTATCCAACATGTATAGCTTTAATCAATTTCATGCCATACTAAATGTCTTTCCAATTCATCTGCTCTAACGCATTTTCCAAAACAACATTTTAAACAAGGACAAACGACTCTATTTGGATCTTTTGCATTCTTCACTGCAAACTCAACAAACTCCTTCACTCCATTTTCATACTCTTTTGACAATCGATTGACAGACATCCATTTCCGGTCCATATTATATGACCTATATAAATGCAGTTACACAAATAATAAGCTACTGATAACATTATTACCAATATATAGTACACATATCTAATATTGGAAAATGGAAACCAAGGTCCAAGTCTGATTTCAAAACAGAACAGATCAACAAATTTCAAAAAAGAATAGATTTTATATGATTTATTATGTAACAATTTATTAGTTTTAGTGACAACAACAAATTAATAAATACAGTACCTGAGACAACGTATCCAATTTTGTATCCTGCGTTTTTTAAAAAATATTTAAACAACAACGCTTGTATTTAATAAGCGCTGTAAAAGACGCGTTATGAAATGTCATTTTTGACGTAGTGCTACATGTAGCTAGTTCAAACCTGCCACAGATTTGATCATTTAAATAACACCATGAATCATTAGCCTTTATGTGTTGGTTCGTTTAAGAAAATACATCACTTACATACTTGAAAGCTTCTCAATCACAAACAATAAATCCAGTTTTGTTTTCTTCTTCTAATATCAGAATCATTCTACTGAATTAATCTATTCTCAAACACGAGTTGAGCATACTCAAATTCTACCAATCTCTTTAAATCGTTATTATGTAAACTCAAGACTATAAGTGTTGTTTATAAATTGAGTAGTTTGTAGAAAATCTTTTTATAGTTAAAAGGTGAATTATAAAATCCTCTTTAAAGATTGACAGGTGACATGCTTGAATCTCTTTCTGGGTGGAAAGGAATTGCTATAACAGATCAAGGTTGATATGAACAAAACTGTATAAAACCAAGAGCATTGTAAAACCAAGAATGTTCTCTGTTTGAACACATAGTAAAAAATCTCACAGTTGTGAAGATTGGACGTAGCCTGAGTTGGGTGAATCAGGATATATCATTGTGTGATATCTCTTCCTTTATCTCTATTTACTTCAGTCCTTTTGATTATCAAGTTAAATAGATAAGCTACATTGTTGGTTTTAACTAACCAAGAACGTTCTTCGTTTTCTATTTTCAGAACCAATACCGTTCTTTGTTTTCTGTTTTCACAATCAAAATCAATCTTGAGTTATTTTCTTAAGTTTTTAACAAGAAATTTTAAATAGGTGACTTTACAATTTAAATCCCTTCCTTATAAATTGACATTGCTACTTCAGCTACATGAGTACTCTTGATAGACTCACTTATGTGAATGTTGACGTGGGGACGCTTCCTATGGAATTTCGAAGCATAATTCCTAGAGCTTTCACTATACTAGGATAGATGTGCAAGACCATTAATGCACGAGCTTTTGAGAATACACCTTATGTAAAAGTTGTGTGAGTTTGATGTCAAATATAGAGTTCAAGACTATGAGTCACTCTTGTAGAATCTAAGTCTTACTTAGTATGCAAATGTTCAAGTCATGAGAAACCTTTGTTTATGCACGATCTTATAGAAGCGTTAGGCGCTATTTCATAAACATTTTTTTAAATTCAAGTGGGGGAAAACTCTCATATTTTGAGTATGTTAATGTGTGAATTTAAAAATTGTTGAAGTCCCACATTGGAAAACTCTCATATTTTGAGTAGTTTTCAATTGTATAAATACTAAAGTCCCACATTGAATAGAAAACATATGTGAGTTTGCTTCCATCACTATATAATGAGTTTCAAACTCTTGTGAAACGTACACCAAAGTTGGATGCATTTCTCAACTTTCTCTATTCTCCCTATTCTATTATCCCTTTTCTATTTTGCTCGACTTATTTTCGAGCCACTTTTCCTCTTTCTTTCTACCCCTTCAATATTTATGAGTGGTTTTGTACTGTTGTCCCTGTGATTTTTAGAGTGATTGTTATGTCATAGTCCCTTCGATTTTTAGAGCGGTTGTTATGCCGGAGTTCCGTCGATTTTTAGAGCGGTTGTTATGTTAGAGTTCCGTCGATTTTTGAGTGGTTCTAATACAACTGTCTTTTTAGAGCGATTTTTATGTCGTAGTTCCGCCACTTTTTGGGTGGTCATAATACCACTATAAGCGGTTTTTGTGCCATAGTCTTTTAGAATGATTTTTTTGTACCGTATCCTTTTGATTTATGAGTGGTCATAGTATCATATTGCCATATTGAGAGTGTAATTCTAGAACGCTATATTGAGGGTGACTTTAACCGCTATATTGAGGGTGTAATTCTAGAAATGTTTTCTACAGTGCAATGGAACTCCATACAGTGAATCTGGCTGTTTTATCCTAGGGACTTCGTGGTTGATAGTCTGCACAATTTGGGTAGTGACGCGAAACGTCTTAAAAAGAGCGAATTAGTCTGCGACTTAACTCAGTAATATTAATATAATATAATAAGTTAATATAAAATTATATCATATTATGTCTCTATAGTTAATATTTCTATCATGAATATGAGCTGAGTAGCAGAATATAATAAGAATAATAATTTATTCAATAGCTCTTATAAAACATAAAATTGAAATATAATAAAATATAAATATAAAAATAATTTATAAAATATAATCTAAAATATAAAAAATATAAATCTAATCAAATATAAATATAATTAATAAAATTTTCTATTAAACTTAAAAATGGAATTTTAATAATTAATTTAAAAAATATTTATGATTTTATCACAAGGGTAGTTTAATCTTTTTATATAATTTAATAAATTAATATTTAAAATTATAAAAATATAAAAATTAATTGAAAATTTAAAATAAATATAATTTATTTACAAGGGTGTTTTTTCTATTTACATGTAATATATATCATATCTTTATTTAAATTCAAAACAGTAAAATAGAATTATTTGATTACTCATGTGTTTTTTTAATTTTTAATTTTTATTTTATTTATTTGTTCACAATGATAATTTTGTTATTTAAATATAATATATATTTAATTGTTCATGATGAGATTTGTATCAAATACAAGACAAAATAAAATGTTGTTATCTTATTGTTTATCATGTTGTATCAAACACAAAATATGATAATGTTTATCTTATTACTATTATATTTTTATCCAACTTTATTTCTTGTCATGTATGATATCTCACATCAAATAAACTATTAGTCATGTTTCATACTTGAACACTCACACAAACTAACGGATTAGAGATCCATTGTGTTATGGAGAAGTTGAAGTCGATAAGTTTTGAAGATAACCAATTTCATAATAGCTGGTGCCGACCCAAAAATAGTAAAACAAGGGCTTTAGATTTCAAAATAAATAATTAATTTTAATATTTTTTTAGCAAATAAAATAATTAATTTTATAAAATACTTCAAGTTATTCAAGATCCATCTATTTAATTTTGCAGTAAAAAATTCATTAGTCGTATTAACATGAAATATATTATGTCAAACATGTGATGCAAATTGACAATCACACAAAATATGAAGAATTGATTCGCTAGCGTTGCCACAAATCAAATACAGGTTACTACTGGTCATATGATAGCTAACTCGTCAACCATTTGTAAGCAAACAACCACACGAACAACTTTCCACATAAAGCACCTCGAACATTCAAGACCCAACCACCTCCAAATCCATCAAAATTTATCTCCCACCAAAATATCAAAGTATTATTATTAGGCTTAATTGAAGTTTTGGTCCCCTATTTTGGCAAACTCATAAAGTTGGTCCCCTATTTCAAGATCTGTTAGTTTTAATCTCTTTTTCAGTTTTTTAAATTAAAAAATGGTAATGTAAAATATTTTAAATTATGTGACATATGATATGATAATATGAAATGAGGTGGAATGATTAGCATTCATGAAATTGCCATAAAACCCTCTAAAAACTGAAGTTTCAACTTTTAAAATTATTCATTTTTATTATTTAATTAATAACATAAACATATAATGCATCTAGATGATTATACATCATGAATTATATGTCCCGTCCTTTAAAATATGTCACATCATATTTTTTAATTTAAAAATATGAGGGACAAAAACTGTTGAATTTTAAAATAAGAGGACCACTCCCATAATTATTACAGAAACTTAATATTCTTTAAATCAACACACCCCCACTTTTGCCGATAAGATATTAACACCAAATTAACCTTATTGTAATTATTCGGCCAAATTTTCTTACAATTATAATTATCCCTTAGTGATGTATGTATCTCCAAAACCACTAAGAAATGGTATAACTATCGAATACAACCATTAGACCCATGCAATTAAGTTACCCATTGTGAAGTTAGAAGTCTCATTAGAATTGTTCAGTACATGGAATTCATACCATTTCACTCAATTTGGTAGATTATCTCCACACCCATCATTTTATACTCTGAATAATAGAGTGTATCCAAATATTGAAGGTTGTTCCATTCTAACTATCCTTCAGGACTCAACACCTCACTTATAAGAGTTTGCATGAAAATCGTTGTTCAATACGAATGTCATGGTATGTCAAGGAATGTTGAGGTTGAATTAATATAGGGTAGAAGGTCCGTATGTGCAAATATGCTGCAAAATTGAAATCAGAAAACAGTGGTTCTTCCACCGTCTATTCCTCCCTAAATCATAATTGTATTCTTTTGTTCGGTCAATCATTTAAAACCAATATTTGACAATTTTAAAACAATGATTTTCATGCAAACTCATATAAGTGTATCAATAAACTAAACATGTGTATTTTTTTTATTTTTTTTAAATAAATGTGTATTTTAGTTTTGGTACACTATTTGTACTATATTTTACATATGCTATGAATCTCTTGTATAATCGGAAACTATGGTGGATCTTTATTAAAACATCTCCAACGTTGATATTAACATTGTGTATCTTTTTAATAGTCGATATTTTATCATATTGGTTTTTTTGATGTGTTATTTATCTTTTTAGAATTGTCAGATTATTAATATTAACAGAATAATTTTTGTCATTGTATGTCTTTACTGCAATGGAAAAGAATAAAAATAACAAAAATAGATGATTTAAATAAATAAATAAAAATTAATCAGTATAATTTTTAATAAATTAAAATTAAATTAAATCAAAAATAGATGATTTAAATAAGTTTTGAGATAACTTTTATGTCAATGGTAACCAGTAATTACTGGTTTACTGGTTACCATTGACATAAAAGATATCTCAGAACTTATGACATAATAGCCAATTTGTTCTTCAAAATAAAGACTGTTTTTACGTGCACAACATTTGATGCTAGTTGTTGCTACATTTTGATTATTTTGCATATGTTTTCAACTATTATGTATAATAATCAACTATCACAACAACGTAAGCTAAAGGAATATCAGCTCCTGTTTTAATTAGGTTCAATAGAAAATTACCTTTGTTTTTATTTTTCTTCTTCCTCCAGTAATTTGCGTTATTTTGTTCAGCCAATTCTTCATGACCAATATTTGCCAATTTTTAAAGAACAATTTTCATCCAACTATCTAATGAAAGTTTAGATGAAAACTTTAGAGATTCTTTAAACAACGATTGGTCATATTTTATATGAGTTTGGATGAAAATCGTTCTTTTAAAATTATATTGCATCAAACTCAATAAACAACGCAATAAAACTCAATAAATTATATTGTACGATAGATAAATGTCGTTGAGTTTTCTCATTATAAGTTTAGTTCTTTCTATCATTATTGTTTCTTCTATGTGTGAATGTTGTTTTCTTCAATTTAGGATTTTTAGTTATCGATTTAAGTTTTATTATTTTCTTCTTCATTTGGGATTTTTAGTTATTTATTTTAGGTTTTTTTTTTAGTTTAGTGTTTTTTACTTTTGATTCAAGTACATGTGCTTATATTTTTGGTGATTGTTGGTATTCTTTTAGTTCAAGTATGTTTATTACTGTTATTTTAGTGACCTGTTCTCTGGTTGAAAAGACACATTTGACATAAATTTTAAGTGCTACTTTTTATTCCTCTCATCTCTCACAATAATATATTTTATCACTTGATTCGTTCTATTTATACATATATATATGGAGTATATCAAATGAGAGGAGATTTACATTGAGAGGCATTTTTTTACCGCAATGGCCATCACAACCCGATAGTAATGTTTGTTGAAACTTGAATTTCTTTCATTTTCTTGATTAGGATGCACTATGACTGCACCACTTGACTTCAAAACTCTTTTGTACTAAAAATTTTCACTTATTCCTTCACTTCTCCTTACAATCTAAAAAAGACACACGAAAATAGTAAATGAAACTAAAACCGAATTAAAAACATCAAATTAACCTATCAAACAAAACTATAAAAATTGATAATTCTAGCCTATCAACTTCTTCTTTAGTCTAGGCTCAGATAATTGACCTTTCACATAGCGTTGACCAATAAATCAAATTTTTCTTTAGTTGCATTTAACATATGCATATGTATCAAAGTAGGTGTTAAAGTGCATGGGTAAGAATCACATAGAAATATGTTGATTAGAGTTTTGACTTGATTATATAGTGGAGGAGTGAAAAGACGTGGTTTATTCATACGATCACTAATTTAGCTTGTGTTACATAATCTACACACTTAAGAAAATTACATTAAAATAAATTATTGTCACACATATTTTGTTATCATCCAATTAAAATTTAAGAGTAATTGTTTTTCAAACTAATTTGCTTCTAACACTATATACTAACTATAAGATTCAAGGGCCATCTATTTAGTCAATGCTTCTCGATAAGTAGTATTCTTTGTTCAAGTTCAAGGGAGTTGTTGGAGTGCTTTTGTATGTCTTGATGGATTTGAATGATAGGCCAATCTAAGTCTTCCATGTCGGTTCGAGGGGAAGGAAGTTATAATTTTGAAACATGCAAGCTCTAGAGGAAGCGGCATGAATAGACATAAAGCTATGGAAGGGAAGGAAGATTAAGGTGGAAAAGAGAGTTATTTCAATGGGAGTTAGATCAACTAGAACAATTTTTGTTGGAGGTGGAAGTTCAAAGCTTGCGTGAAGGTGAAGCTCAAGGTTGTGCTGGTGGGTGCAAACATATTGAAATCTGCAGTAAAAAATTAATTATTACAGTGATGGACAACGCGTCGAGGGCTCAAAATGATATGAGATTCTCAAATAGTGTTCCAATGGCGTTTGACATATAGCCAGGTACCAAGCAAATTCTATATCAAATACTCATTTCATTCTTGTCTTGATGGTGTGCCAGCTCTCTCTCAACGTTGGTTTTCTTGGCATTACCCCGAGGATGGTGGGATGGCTCTTAATGAAGATGATGCAGTCCAAAACTCAAAGGGAATGACAATTTATGGAGGAGTGGTTCCTGGTCACACTAGGGCTTTTATATTTGGCTATTCCTATGCATTAGGGGTATGCACGATCTCGATGACAGAACTTTGGGCCAAATATAACGGTTTAGAATTGTCTTTTTCTAGGGGCTCGGAAATATTGATATCCGATCTGATTCTTGAGTGGTGGTGTTCTTAATTCTAAAGAATTGTTCTAATAATCATTTATGTTATAGTATTCTCATTCATATAAAGAAGATGCTTGCAAAGTTGGATAACTTTAAGATATCTCATGATCATCGTAAAGTCAATCAAGTAGCAGATATTTTTTTTAATCTCGCCTACTTTTATTCTCATTCATATACTAATTTTATTTTATTTTTTGTTTTAATCCTCTAATTATCCATAGAACTGGATTATAGTAATCTAGAATTTAAGTGGATGGTAAATAAAATTTAAGTAAAAATTATTTCAGTCATGATTTAAATTCGAGTTCTCTTCCTTAATTAAAATTCATTAACAACTTAAATTCAGTCATTTAATTATAACATAATATATTTTAAGAATATCTATTTTACAAATGTTATATTAATTTACGGTTGAATAAATTGATGTCATATCTACCTAACGTTAACATAATATGTTTATATCTATTATATATTAAAAATAATACATTATATATATATGCCCAAGTAATATATGTTTAAGTTGTTATAGTATTTGATATATTATATACCAATTTAGAGATTTTACAACAAAAAATTACCATATAAAAATGCATTAAAAATTATCAGTAGATTACAATTGCTATTTTTTTAATTAAATAAACTTTAAAGCAAAATTAAGTATTGTTTATTTTAAATTTTAAGTGTGATATAGAATTCGATTGAATAACTATTTAAATGACCTGGATTATTTGATATTAACGGAATTGATCAAACAATGTTCGCATTGTTAGTCGTTAACGTTATTACGCTAGAAAAAAAAAATAAGGTCGATCCAAGACATTAATTTTATTATAAAGTAGTTTAAAGTTAATAGTAATATTTTAGTAAAATTATTAAAAAATATTTTTGTTTATATATAATATTTCATTTTTAATTGTTAAATTAATTAATTAATTTTGATATTTGTCGAGGCAATCTAAATTCAAATAAAATTTTATTAGTTTTAGATTTAAAAATATTAAAATATTAGCTTTTTTATTAAATAAAAAATATATTTTTATAGAAATTAAATCGATTACTTGGAATTCTTTATCTCTAAACTCGCCCTAATACCGAATAAGTCGTTGCATGCCACCATATGAACAGTAACAACATACTAAGTACAATTATCTCTCATTTTCTAAAACAACAGAAATTTTTAAATGTAAAGATTAAATTAAATAACTTTGCTCTCATCTTCTAAAAAATAAAACTTTGCTCTCATTTTAAATCTAAAGATTAAATTAGATAAACAAAGAGCAACTTCATATTTTGTCCGTCAGTTTAGAGTTAACGGTATTTTCATATTTTAATAACAATAAATTTATGATTATTAATTTATAATGCTTAACTTTTTTTAAGTTATCAATTTTTTTTTTAAATATTACTTCTTTTGTTGTATGTATATGAGATATTTTATTTTAAAATAAATACTACTATTTTTACCTTATTTATAAGAGACAATTAAGTTATAATTTTGTCAACAAAAATTATTCTATTTGATATATTTTATGGATCAAATCATATATTTAATAATGTGTAATGATCCAAAAATTTACATGTATATTTTAAGTGTCCAAATTCTAAAATTATTTTTTAATTCCATTAGACATTCCTCTTTATATTATATGTGCGTAGATTAGTATTGAACGGTGCTCTCATAGTCAAATGTAAAATTATCATCTAATATATAATCTAGAAATTTTTTTTATAAATTTGATCGAAGGAAGTAGTCAAATTTTGTATAGAAAAATATATTTATATTAAAAAAATGAATAATTATTAATTGTGACAAAATTATGAAAACAAATTATATAAATTTATAGGATAATTGTCGTTTAATATTTGCTAATATATTAAAGGGACATGTTATCTGTGTACACGAATTAACTTAACCAAATGGTTTGCATAGTATAAATCGTATGCTATAGATTAGTATATGTAGATATTCATTGCATCATATGAATTGGTACGTGTATATAATTAAAATTTATTTTACTAATTTTTTTAATTATTAAAATTATATTTTTTTATTAAGCTCTATTTTTAATATTAGAACAATTAGAACATGAATCTCTCCAAAACACAATCCTAAATGGTCTAGACCAAATATTGTAGACCAAATTATATCCAAATATCTATTATAAAAGAAATCCGATGGAATAATTTAAAAAAAAAAATTACAAAAACAACTACTATAATTATAAAATAAAATAAATTTTTCAATCTAAATTCTAATAAATTTTTAATTATAAAAATTACAAAGAAAAAGTTGATATACTATCTTTCACTAAAAAAAATTGTAAATTTACATTACAATTTAAAATTCTTATATCTAATATAATATTATATTTTTTATTTATTTATTAAAATTTTAAAATTACGTCATTCCTTAGTTGCATTCAAAATTATATCATTTACCATCACCACCAATCCATCTCAATATTATTTACGTTTATCGTTTTTAATTATTTATATTATGTATTTAATTTTTATTATTGTTATAAAAATTTAAGTTTAATTTTATTTTAAATTTAAATTAAAATAATGTATAATAATATTAATTAAAATATTTAAATTAATATTTTAAGTTGTAATAAAATTAAATATAAAAAAAAATATTAATTTATAAATTAAAGTTATGTAACCTAGTATGTTTGTAAGAGTTAAATAAAATAAAGATGAATGAGTTATATGACATTGACCCTTTTTAATGAACTAATATTATCTATTTTATATGAACGAATTTTGAATTTTTTGATTGAACTTTAATTCACCATGTAATAAGAGCCCGGTTCAATTCCACTTTTTTTTTTTTTGTATTCCATTTTCTTTGTAAATATAACATATGTTCGAGAAAGTAAAGTGTATCTAATACGTAAAGAGAACTAAAACCACTTTTATTATGAAGTATTTTAAAGTCAATAATATTTACAATATGAGATATTTTATTTTTTTAGTCTAAAATTCTTAATAATTTATAATTAAAAAAAATACTGTAAATTTTACTTTATCTATAAACGACGAGTTATAATTTTCTTAATAAAAATTAATCTATTTGATATATTTTATGGATTAAATTATAGCCGATAGTACTTTATATATTTCTAATTCCATTAAACATTCTTCCTTATCTTTTCTATATACATAGACATGAGTATAGAATGGTGTTCTCAAAGTCAAATATAAAATTGTATTTTGTAAAAAAATATATATATATATTTATGTTAAAAAAAATTGAAAATTGAATAATTATTAATTGTGATAAAGTTGTGAAAACAAATTATATAAATATATAGGATAGTTGTTGTTTAATATATAGTGATCGGTGATCAACTTTGAATATAGATATTATGGTGTATGTTGTTATAATTTTGGAATTTATAACTGATGTATTTTATGAGTTGAATTGTGGTTGTTGGACTATCTTTGTCAAGATATATGTTTGAGTATAATATATGAAGGTGACATGTTATTTGTGTCTCTTTTCTTGTTACACAACTTATGACATGCATTAATATTTATATCATGTATTTAACATTTAATATTTATTATTGTTATAAAAATTTAAGTTCAATTTTATTTTAAATTTAAATTAATATAATATATAATAATATTAATTAAAATATTTAAATTAATATTTTAAATTATAATAAAATTAAATTTAAATAAAATATCAATGTATGAATTAAAATTGTAGAACCTACCAAAATTGTTAAGAGTTAAACCATTGGCCTGAAACATAAATGACTTGATTCAAAATGATGCGGTTGATCCTATTTAATCGACCCGTATTTGAGATGGACCAACTTAATTCACTCACCGTAAATTAAGAGCAAAAATACCGTTTCAATTGACTTGTTCCACTCAAAGTTCCATTTTTTGTAACTATATTTTACTATATTTGTTGCACTTAAATAGAGCTTCATAACTAACTAACTATACTTCCTCAAATGACTGAACAACTTATTATGATCCGTTTCCATCGTTAACTATACTATTTAATCTCTATTGTTTAGAATTATCGTTACAATCAGTGTTAATTAATTTGTTACAAATTTCGATTCTCTCGTTTCTCTTCATCTATTCTTTTTTTTTTTAATTTAAAGGATTGAGGTTTGATTAGTGTGAGTGTTGTTGATTAAAAAAGTTTGAACCATAAATGACAAAAAGTGTCAACGATAGTGAAATATGTTATTGTTGTGAAAAATTAGCTTTTGTAGTTGCTGCAACTTTCTCTTCTCACTCACCAGAATTTGACACTATTCCTGAGGAGTTCACTTTATCTGTCACCAAGTTTCGCAAAAGGTTCTTTTTCTTTGTTTTTAATGCATTCATTCATCAATGTGTTTGCAATATCTATATGTTTTTTTAATGAATTTATATTTTGTGTATATGTTGAATCATGAATACAATATCTAATGGTTTTCTTGTATGTTTGTGTGTCAGATGGAACCAACAGAATCGGTCACCCCGTCCGCCATTAATTCCGTTAGTATCGAACCAGTCGAGGTCAGTTAGTTATTCTTAGGATATGACATTGTTGATTAAAATGAAGAAGTTGTCAATTATTATATGTTAATAGTATGTTTGGTTTTATTATAAATAAAAAATAAAATAGGTAACAGAAGGAAATGATAGATGTGAAGAAGTGGGGAAGAGTAGAGGAGGATGGAAAATGGCATATATCTTGCTAGGTAGGTACTCTAAAAACTATTAATCATTAATTTCTTAATTCATCATTATATATATACATTACATAGTAATTGTAATTAAATGCAGCTAATCAAGCATTGGCAACACTAGCATTCTTTGGAGTTGGAGTGAACTTGGTTCTGTTCCTAACAAGAGTCCTTAGACAAGACAGTGCTGAAGCTGCTAATAATGTCAGTGTGTGGACTGGAACTGTTTACATTTTTTCACTTTTGGGAGCATTCCTTAGTGATTCTTATTGGGGGAGATACTTAACTTGCACTATCTTTCAGCTATTCTTTGTTCTGGTATGCATGCTACTATCATGTTTCTTTCTTTTCTTATGTATACATACATTGTACCTTATAGTTGTTCAACAATTAATTAGTTGATTAAACATTAATGAAATTGAAGACATGCATTAATAGTTTTTCATTTGATAGGAAAATGTTAGTGGTCAGTTAATGAAATTGAAGACACGCATATTAGTTGTCAGTTACAAGTAACCACAAGATTTGGATCCTCTCCTTAACATTTTCAAATGTGTAGGAGACATTCAAATTATGTGAAGATGATTCAAATTTGTAAAAAAATAAGCAGATTTGATTTTTTTATAAATATGGACTATCTAGTCTTAATACTTATCTAGTCTTAATACTTATCTAGTCTTAATCTAACGGGTCAATGTACTTTTGAGATGACAGCAAATTCAAATCCTTAGTTGTTATATTAGTATTTTCTCTATTGTCGAGATTTGAATCACTAGTCCTTTAACTCCTCAAACTCCACCAACCCTTAATACAGCTATGAGACATGCATTAATATGTTGTTTTTGTACATTATAGTTGTGTTGTGGAACCAATACTGAATATGCAGGGGTTGGGGGTGTTGTCTTTGACGTCTTGGCTGTTGTTGATAAAACCTGAAGGTTGTGGTAATGAAGAAATCAAATGCAGAGAAGCAACCTCATTGGGAGTAAACATATTCTACTTATCTATATATATGGTTGCATTTGGATATGGAGGTCATCAACCTACCTTAGCAACTTTTGGAGCTGATCAATTTGATGATAAGACTATTCATGAGAGTAATTCTAGAGAGGCTTTCTTCTGTTACTTTTACTTTGCACTCAATGTTGGATCACTCTTCTCCAACACCATTTTGGTTTATGTTGAGGATTCCGGTAGGTGGACGTTGGGTTTCGGTGTCTCCCTAGCCTCTGCTATTGTCGCCTTGATTTCGTTCTTAGCAGGATCGAAAAAATATCGATATGTTCAGGCATATGGGAATCCTGTAATAAGGGTAATACAGGTATTTGTTGCTTCTGTTAGGAAGTGGAAGGTTCAACCTGTCAAGGATGGCCAACTTTATGAGGTTGAAGGCCTTGAATCTGCCATCAAAGGTAGCAGAAAGATTATGCACACCCAAAAGTTGAGGTACATATGCTATTATCGGATTTGAATTAAAAATAGTTTTATACAGACATCTAATAATATATTGATTTTTACAATGTGTCGCTATGATAAAGTATGAAATAAGATGTAAGTGTATAGTTTTAAACTCTTATAATAAGATATATGCAATTGTATGTTGAATTATTGAAGCTTAGTTTTTATCCTTTATGTATGTTGAGTTGAGCAGTTGTCTGGACAAGGCAGCAACACTGACAGCGAAAGATGGGAATGATCCCGAGAATCATTGGCGGCTTTGCACAGTAACTCAAGTCGAGGAAGCGAAATGTGTGGTTAGAATGTTTCCAGTTTGGCTTTGCACTATTATTTACTCAGTTGTATTCACACAAATGGCTTCTCTTTTTGTTGAGCAAGGTGATGTGATGAATAACAAGGTAGGAAAGTATCACTTGCCAGCAGCCACCATGTCAGTGTTTGATATATGCAGTGTCCTTTTATGTACCGGAATTTATCGCAGAATCCTTGTTCCCTTGGCCGGAAAATTAAGCGGTAATCCTAAAGGACTAACCGAGCTTCAAAGAATGGGAGTTGGCCTAGTTATCGGAATGTTAGCAATGGTTGCAGCCGGTGTGACAGAGCTTGCAAGGCTCCAACATCTTAGTCCAGGGGAGAAGGCTAGTTCTTTGAGTATATTCTACCAAATTCCACAGTATGTTCTTGTTGGTGCTTCAGAAGTTTTCATGTATGTTGGTCAATTGGAGTTCTTTAATGGACAAGCACCTGATGGAATAAAAAGCTTTGGAAGTTCACTTTGCATGGCTTCAATTTCACTTGGAAACTATGTTAGCAGCTTCATGGTGAAAATGGTGACAATAATCACTGCGACTGGCGAGAAACCGGGTTGGATACCAAATAACTTGAATATGGGACACATGGACAGGTTTTTCTTCCTCATTGCAATTCTAACTGCTCTTGACCTTGTTGTCTATGTGTTCTGTGCTCGGTGGTACACAAGCGTCAATATCAATGTCAATGGTAGTGAAGATATCGAAAATCAAGAGGATGACGATGCGATTAATAAAGTTTGATTGATTTGAAGGCAAGCCTTTCAAGGATTGATCCCTTTTGGTGACAGGAAGCATGACCAAATCAGTTTGAGAGAATTGAAAGATTATTTTGTGGGGTGATTGCTCTCTTGGTGGCAAATTGGTATTTTTGGTTTGGATAATTTTGTTTTAGTTTTTGAGTAGCTAGGATGTTAAATTTGGCATGTAGGGA